>NW_022884713.1:0-12916 GCF_011952205.1 Bombus bifarius | reverse complement strand
TTGATGATAAAATATATTCAAAGCCAACGATATTTACAATATAATCATAGGAATAGCTCAAGCGACCGACAACTATATCGATCAAATATTTCTCTGCTGTACTTACTATATACTTAATACGACGACTGTGTAATTAATGCATAAGAAATAATAAGGCGATGGTAGATGTATCGTTCAATGTTTCAATATGTCGGAGACGAAAGGACGCCGGGGCCCCTCCTAACCTCCTAACATTGTAATCTAGAGTCTACTATAGCCGTAATGAAACAATCGCAGTTATCCAAGCTGATGGTAACTGTTCGGGAGTAGTGACGGTGAGCTTTGGCTCGGGGCGACAGCCTGCCGCCCAACGTAGCCACGGTCAACGGGGCGGGCGCTCCGTCTAACAAAGGTGCGGACCGGTGTTATGACCCTCATTAAAGGGGCAATAATAAATTAGAATCGCACTTTCCTCCAACTCTGTTGTCATTGTATATTCTCAGAAGCATTCTCGGACTTTCCATAATTAAGAAGGTTTCGCATACCTGATGCACAATACGTCTGTCCTTTCAACCGTGTTTCATACACCAAACAAATGAACAACTGCTTAGGCTTTACCAGCCTGTTAATTAGGGGGCCCCCTTAAAAGTCTTAACCCACCCAATGGTGGCAAACATGAAGCGAAATGGCGTCTATATAAGCTCGACAACTAGCTCGGAGATCACATTCCCAATTCGACTATCGAACAGAACGTTTGAAAGTTCTTGACGCTTCGAAGTTCTTGACGTTTGAAAATTCTCGACGTTCGAAAGTTCTTCGTGTTTGGAAGCGCTTCGCGATTGAAAGCGTCCTTATACATCTTCACCACACTTGGAGCAGTAAGTATTTTATTTCCTTCAAATCGTTTCTTCCACTGATTTTTCAAACAATTTGTTTGAAATTATTTATTCTATTTCTTTATTTATTATTTATTTATTTTTTATTTACCTATCTTAATTTTATTTTTCCAGATTCTTCTTCGCATTTGGAAGTACTTCGAGTTCGAAAGTTCTTCACGTTTGGAAGCGCTTCGCGATTGAAAGCGTCCTTATACATCTTCACCACACTTGGAGCAGTAAGTATTTTATTTCCTTCAAATCGTTTCTTCCACTGATTTTTCAAACAATTTGTTTGAAATTATTTATTTTATTTCTTTATTTATTATTTATTTATTTTTTATTTACCTATCTTAATTTTATTTTTCCAGATCGTGCCTTATAACAAAACGATGGGAGAGTGCCCGCTTGGTTACAATAGCTTGCACATCAGAACACAATCTCGAGACAGTTTACCACCGAATTACGTTATGGTGAGCTTTATTTGCCCATGTGGTGAATTCATCTCGGAATTTGGCCTGCATCGCTACCTTTTATACCATCTGACGGGAAGTACGGGACGAAGATCAGGCAACCCAGCAATGCGTCCATATCTCCAGTTGCTCACCAGGTTGCAAGCAGAAGCAATTCTGCGGCGTCGCAGGAATACGAATGAAGATGAACAAGAAAAAGAAGAAGAAGAAGAAGAAGAAGAATACTCTCCTGATCGCTAAACTAATTAGACTTGGGAACTACTTTATATGGGAACTACTACTTACTTTACTTGGGAACTGTAAATAGATGTTGTGTATAACAGGCTCATCACACATAAGTTGTATTGTACATTATAGTAAATAAATTTTATACTTCTACTTAAAAGATAGATTCTAAATTTTTCTTTATCCCTTCTATCCCTTCAATTCCAATTTATCATATAATAGATTATAACTTCTGGCCAGTTTGTTAAAATTTCTTTAACAACTTCTGCGCTTCCTGTTTAGCATCTCGATCATCTTCGTTCTTTGCAGGATAATCAAGGGCCATTTTTAAATATTTCGTAGCTAGCTCTTTTTGATTTAATTTTAAGTGGCTTTTTCCCAACATTAATAAATTTTGACTATAGAAATTGGGATCAATTTCCTCTGCAGTTTCAAAATATTTTAGAGCTTCCTCGAATGATGAAGATGGCGGTTCTCCAAATATTACAGATGCAATTTTTCTTTGATACCATGTTAAATCAGCAACTTGATAGCACCAAGTACCAAGCATGTACATAAGTGTTGGTTCTTTTGGATTTAGTTCCATTGCTCTCTGCGACATTAAACATATTCGATACAATTGCTTGACATTGTGTCAGGGAATGAAATATTTATAAGTATATATATATATATATATATGTCGGGTTAACATTAGGATTTAAGGCGCGTAACGATTCTTCGTTTGAATTAGCCATTGTTTTACAAAACAGAGAATATATTTACACGAATAAACAAGGTTTTACAAATATTATGAATAATGAATTTTGTAAATGATATGATTGATTAACAAATGATAAATTAAATTATTAATTAGATTAAAGAATAATAAGTTTTATCGAACAATGAAAGAAACGAATAATATATCTTACGATTTACTAATTTAACGAATAATGAAAATTAACGATTGATAAATTTACAAATATTGAATTTAATTTATGCTATAAACAATGATCCGGGGTTCAAACGAATCCACGGTCAACGGGAAAACTTTAAACAATTTTATAACACAAAAAAATACGTTTGCTGAATCACTCGGAAAAAATTACTCGATGTATCACTTTCCAAGGCGATCACACGAATGCCTCTCTGATTAAAATCTTTTTCGTAATACGACTGCATTTGTTTGTTATATACTCCTTGGAAACATCGAGAAAGATCCAAACGCCGTTGCTAGGCAGTTTCCGTCTGGAGATTGATTCCTCATACAACGTGTGTCCCATTATATCGACATCTCTAAAGTACAATTCTATGTGATTTCTAGGGAGAACAATACAACCAATCCACACCTTCGTCAGGCAAAACGTTTATCCCGTGACCGTGGCTACGTTCAGCGACCAGTTGTCACCTCGAACCCACTTTCGCTTTTCACAAATGTCAAACAATTACAGATGACAATTACTTAATTACAGTTATGATAAAATGTGGGCTAAAGCATTAAAAGGCCTCCCCAAAATTGCATAGGGAAGGCTCCGGTTTTCATTTCATCTCCGACATATATATATATATACATATTAATATATTATCATGAAATATACCAGCATATGTTTCTTAATATTATATGACTCTTTTATTTGTGCTTTTACTCCTTCATAAAGAGTCTTAGAATTAAGAAGAATCGATGCCCATTTGTGTGCAGCCCAATTATCCTCTTTTATCTCAAGTGCTTCAAGTATTAAATCATAAGCTTCGAAAATTAATTTCTTTCCATCCACTTCACTCACAATTTTAGACAATTTATACATTGCTCTACACAAACGCCATGTAATTTCAATATCACCGCTATCCTATAAAAATATTCAATTTTATTATCTACATTTATAAGTGATATACATAATGTCATTACTTTATAATTTATTAGAAGGTCATGTATTTCCTGGTATTGTTCTTGCTCGTATAATGCATCGGCTTTTGCTATTAGAACTTCTTTTGTAGTTATGATTGCTTCGTTGTCACCTCTCTTTTTTGTAAGACCCCAAATACCCATAGCAGTGAACGACTATATGGTACATAATTTTGTTGTTAACATGTACTGATTGCTGCTCTAATAGTGAAAACTAATTGAATAATTTTGTATAATATATTAAAATTTATAGATCTGTGGCGGCACGGGCCACGGAACTTTTCAACGGCTCCGGATGCAAAGCGCGACGCCGCCAAAGCGCAACACCGACGTGCCCAATGTACCATCGATATCTTCACACTCTTTCCGCCGAATTCTCGGAAGAGCATACACGTGCCAGCACTGGCGGCACATCTAATGAATGCACGCTAGTGGGGGATATCGATGGGCTACGAAGGGAAGAATCTGCGCGATCCGAAACAAAAGCAGAGTCAGTCTGTCTTGCGCTATTAAATGTGTAACTCCTCGGTACTATTTGCATAGCAACGCGTCGAATGATCTCTCGGTGTCTATCGTTATTTGTTAGTTGTTACCTGTTGTCTGTTAAGTGTAATTGTTAGTTGTTAATTGTTAACTCTGATTGTTGATTAGTTCTAATTAAACTATTGTTCGTTAAAAACACCAAGAGTAGTTCCTTACGCACCTATCACCATACCACCTCAAACTGGTGACCCCGACGTGATTTAACGTGACATTTTGTGAAAGAGGTGACCGTGATAGTGCTATCGTTTTTAACCACCGATTTTGAGTGCACCGTGACGATGGAAAGTAATACACAGGGAACCATAGCCAGCCAGGTGATCAGCATGTCTCCACTGCTGCCCACGAACACGGCGGCATGGTTTGCCCTTCTGGAGAGACAATTCGAGGCAGCGCGAATTACGGAAGACACCATTAAGTACGTTACGCTGGTAAAATGCCTCAACGATCAACAGCTCCAGGACGTCGAAGACCTGATGACGAACCTTCCAGACATCGGACGCTACGAGAAATTAAAACATGCGCTCATTCGCAAATTATCCGATACGGACGCGACCCGGATAAAGAAGTTGGTGGAAAGCGAGGAGATGGGAGATAGAAAGCCATCCCAGTTTTATCAACATTTAAAAAAACTCTCCAGCCCCTCCACGCCCGATGATTTTACCCTCACGCTGTGGAGGAACCGATTACCCGCCCGCATCAGGCGTATCCTCGCGGCAGTCGACGATTCGGACCCAGAAAGGTTATTGCGGCAGGCGGACCTGATCGTTGAAGAATTCACGGAGGATTTTCAGCGCACCGCCCGAGTAACGGCAGTAATGGACCCACCAGCGCAAAACGCTGGAGTATACGAACCAATGGCCGCCGCAATCAACGTGTTGAGTGAGCGAATATCACAGTTGCAGGCACAGATGAACGCGTTGAGCATCATTAATCATCGTCGACCACGATCACGATCACGCTCGCGTTCGCGATACCACCGACGTTCGCGCTCGCGAGATCGGCCACGGCAAGACGATCTGTGTTTCTATCATGCAAAGTTCGGAGAACGCGCGAGGAGCTGTCGTTTCCCATGCACGTGGAAGTCGGGAAACGAGACCAGCCGTCCGTAGACGCGGCAGACGACGACGGCCTGAGATCCCGCCGCATCTTCGTTACGGACAAAGGAACGAAGATCTCTTTCCTCGTAGACACCGGCGCCGACATCAGCGTATACCCCCGCAGTAAAATCCATAGGCACGTCAAGAAAAACACGTACGAACTATTCGCGGCCAACGGGACGCGCATCGCAACGTATGGTACCACTGCGATTGGCCTTAACCTGTCCCTAAGACGAGCCTTCAAGTGAAACTTCGTAATTGCTGACGTTCAAACGCCTATCATAGGCGTAGATTTTTTAAGCCATTATGGGTTGCTCGTGGACCCGCGAAACAAACGACTCTTCGACACGACAACCCAATTATCATCAAGGGGATATGCTGCCACGACGGAAGAAATATCCATCAAAACCGTAATCGGCGAATCGGTCTACCATCGACTTTTGGCGGAGTTTCCGGATCTAACTCGCCCACCGGCCTTCGGACGAGAGAAAATCCGACACAGTGTGGTACACCATATTGAAACCACACCCGGGCCACCCGTCTACAGTAAACCTCGACGTCTCGCACCGGATCGTCTCAAGCAAGTCAAGGCGGATTTTGCAGCAATGATCGAGCAAGGAGTGATGCGGCCATCGAAGAGTCCATGGGCATCACCCCTGCATGTCGTCCCAAAGAAGGACGGAAGTCTACGACCATGCGGCGACTATCGTGCGTTGAACGCTCGCACCATACCCGACAGGTACTCCCCACCACACATCGAAGATATCGCGCAACATCTGTACGGTAAGCGTGTCTACTCAAAAATCGACCTTGTCCGCGCTTACCACCAAATCCCGATCGCGCCAGAAGACGTTAAGAAAACCGCGATCACGACACCTTTCGGACTTTTCCAAGCAACCAACATGATGTTTGGGCTTCGAAACACCGCGCAAACGTGTCAAAGATTCGTTGACGAAATTACCCGTGGTCTGGACTTCGTGTTCGCTTACATAGACGATTTCTTAATCGCATCCGAAACCGAAGAACAAGATCGCGAACACCTTCGGATTTTGTTTGAACGCTTAAACGAGTATGGCGTAGTCATCAACCCAGTAAAGTGCGAATTCGGTATGAACGAAATCACATTCTCGGGACACACCGTAAACGCCGACGGGATAAAGCCGCTAGCCGAACGCGTTGACGCTATTGTAAAAGTACCGCTCCCCGGGACCGTTAAAGCACTACGCAGGTACCTCGGTATGATTAATTTCTATCGACGTTTCATACCGGGGGCCGCAAAAATTTTTCAACCCCTAAACGACCTATTAAAAGGAGGAAAAAAGGGCAACGCGCCCATCAAATGGACAGAGCAATCCGAAGCCAGCTTCCGCGAGTCGAAACGCGCCCTCGCTAACGCCACGATGTTAGCGCATTCGATACCTGGCGCACCTGTTAGCCTCGCGGTAGACGCATCCGACTATGCAATAGGAGCGGTCCTCCAGCAACGCGTCAACGACTCTTGGCAGCCGTTAGGTTTCCTTACCAAACCGTTGAACTCCGCGCAGCGAAAGTACAGCGCGTACGACCGCGAATTACTCGCTATGTACACTGCGGTAAAGCGATTTCGACACGCCATTGAAGGGAGAAATTTTATAATTTACACCGATCATAAACCCCTTACATATGCGTTCAACCAAGATCCTGATAAGTGTTCGCCGCGACAATTCCGGCAACTAGATTGCATCGGACAATTCACTACCGACATAAGATATATCAAGGGGTTAGACAATAATGTTGCCGACGCTCTGTCACGCATCGAAGCGATAGGAAAGTCTGTGGACCATCGAGCTCTCGCCGCCGCGCAAGAAGCCGACAAAGAACTAAGCAACATCGTCAACTCCGGTACATCCGCGCTACGGTTAAAGAAAATACGTTTCCCCGATCACGACGTAGAAATATATTGCGACGTATCGGGTGACTTTGTACGACCGTACGTACCGAAATCCTTGCGGCGCGACGTATTTAATTCGCTCCATGGACTTTCCCATCCAGGGATACGTGCCACTCAAAACCTGGTGACGACGCGTTTCGTCTGGCCGTCCATAAACAAGGACTCCCGAAATTGGACACGACAATGTATCCCGTGTCAACAATGTAAAGTCACCAGGCACGTATCCTCACCCGTCGGAACATTCGGAGAATTAGCGGGCCGTTTCGAACACTTACACATAGACATTATCGCGATGCCATATTCAAAAGGCTACCGATATTGTCTAACGTGTATCGACCGTTTTTCGCGTTGGCCCGAAGCCATTCCCATCGCCGACATGGAGGCGGCAACCGTCGCTTCGGCTCTCCTTTCCACGTGGATATCTCGTTTCGGCGTGCCTTTAAAAATAACGACCGATCAAGGACGCCAGTTCGAGTCGAACCTATTTAACGAACTATGCCGGTTGCTCGGCATCAGACATTTGCGCACGACAGCCTATCACCCCGCCTCCAACGGGATGGTAGGGCGCCTGCACCGACAACTATAAGCAGCAATCAAATGCCACGATACGAGCAACTGGGTGGATATCTTGCCGATAGTTCTATTAGGCATACGAACGGCTATTAAAGAGGACCTAAACGCGACGGCAGCCGAAATGGTTTATGGCACCGGCATACGATTGCCGGCAGAATTTTTTGTACCGACTAAACAACAGGCCAATTCGGAATTCGCAAGTCGCCTAAAAGACCGAATAGGAAAAATCAGGCCTCATCCAATTACGCGACACGGCGAAAGGAGAACCTTCGTGTTCCGCGACCTCGAAACATCGCCTTATGTATTTCTGCGTCGCGACGCCATCGGAGACCCCTTACAACCACCCTACGACGGGCCGTATCAGGTTATAGAGCGAGGAAAAAAGACCTTCACTATTAAAATAAATAATAAAAACGTAATAGTGTCCATAGACCGATTGAAACCCGCATTTCTATTTAACGATAATATTGAACACCATAGCACGGAAAAGCGCAATGGAACGATACCGCCTGGTGCCCGAAACGAACAAAGCGAAGGGTACTCAAGAGTTCATCACACCACACGCGCGGGCAGGAGAGTTCGATTTCCTGATTGGTTTCAGGCGGGTCTCGGATAGGCGTTAGGAGCCTATTAGACACTTTAAAAGATTCTGCACCATCAAGGATTGTAAATGTTTCAAGTAGTGCACACAAGCGTGGCAAAATTACATTCGACGATTTGAATAATGAGAAAACCTATGAGCCTGGCGAAGCATATGCACAGAGCAAATTAGCTAATATTCTATTTACAAAGGAATTGGCAAATAAATTGAAAGGTTTTGTCATTCTAACAGAAAATAAAATTTATTTTTGAATAAATAATACAATCGATAAAGCATTATTTTTTATGTCATATAGGAACCGGTGTTACAGTGAATGCCGTCCATCCTGGTATAGTACGAACAGAAATAACGCGATATATGGGAATTTATCAAAACTTTTTAGGTAGATTGGCTGTAGATACTCTTTATTAAAACCAATAGTACATTAAAGTATGACATTCGAAGAATATTGTATAAAATTTTCACGGAGAAATATTAAAAAATACGGCAATGGCAGTAATTATTCGGACGTGTCTCGGAAAAAAGTAGAATTGCTCATAACTTGGTGCTGAATCATCTGAAATCAAAAACTCAAAGTTCATTCGTTAGGTAACAGTTTTCCCCAGGTAACGCTGGGAGGGTTTTTCGAAATTTCAATTTTTCACTTTTTTGGAACACTTTGAAGGGAAAATTAGCCGCAAATTTTTCAACAAATTTTCGCAAAATCGGCTAATGACAATAAATCATTCTTTCAAGCAGAAGGAAAACGGGAACTATTAATGCTTTTGAATTATATAGCTACCTCTTGTCCTCTCCCTGAACCTACCGAGAAGGAGTTTACCACTCGTCATCGTAACCCTCCGCCAAATACCGACAATAAGAAGCTGTCCCTTGATGATAAAATATATTCAAAGCCAACGATATTTACAATATAATCATCGGGATAGCTCAAGCGACCGTCTACTATATCGATCAAATATTTCTCTGCTGTACTTACTATATACTTAATACGACGACTGTGTAATTAATGCATAAGAAATAATAAGGCGATGGTAGATGTATCGTTCAATGTTTCAATATGTCGGAGACGAAAGGACGCCGGGGCCCCTCCTAACCTCCTAACATTGTAATCTAGAGTCTACTATAGCCGTAATGAAACAATCGCAGTTATCCAAGCCGATGATAACTGTTCGGGATTAGTGACGGTGAGCTTTGGCTCGGGGCGACAGCCTGCCGCCCAACGTAGCCACGGTCAACGGGACGGGTGCTCCGTCTAACAAAGGTGCGGACCGGTGTTATGACCCTCATTAAAGGGGTAATAATAAATTAGAATCGCACTTTCCTCCAACTCTGTTGTCATTGTATATTCTCAGAAGCATTCTCGGACTTTCCGTAATTAAGAAGGTTTCGCAAACCTGAAGCACAATCCGTCTGTCCTTTAAACCGTGTTTCATACACCAAACAAATGAGCAACTGTTTAGGCTTTAGCTGCCTGTTAATTAGGGGGCCCCCTTAAAAGTCTTAACCCACGCAGTGGGGGCAAACATGAAGGGAAGTGGCGTCTATATAAGCTCGACAACTAGCTTGCAGATCACATTCCCAATTCGACTATCGAACAGAACGTTTGAAAGTTCTTGACGCTTCGAAGTTCTTGACGTTTGAAAATTCTCGACGTTCGAAAGTTCTTCGTGTTTGGAAGCGCTTCGCGATTGAAAGCGTCCTTATACATCTTCACCACACTTGGAGCAGTAAGTATTTTATTTCCTTCAAATCGTTTCTTCCACTGATTTTTCAAACAATTTGTTTGAAATTATTTATTTTATTTCTTTATTTATTATTTATTTATTTTTTATTTATCAATCTTAATTTTATTTTTCCAGATTCTTCTTCGCATTTGGAAGTACTTCGAGTTCGAAAGTTCTTCACGTTTGGAAGCGCTTCGCGATTGAAAGCGTCCTTATACATCTTCACCACACTTGGAGCAGTAAGTATTTTATTTCCTTCAAATCGGTTCTTCCACTGATTTTTCAAACAATTTGTTTGAAATTATTTATTTTATTTCTTTATTTATTATTTATTTATTTTTTATTTATCTATCTTAATTTTATTTTTCCAGATTCTTCTTCGCATTTGGAAGTACTTCTAGTTCGAAAGTTCTTCACGTTTGGAAGCGCTTCGCGATTGAAAGCGTCCTTATACATCTTCACCACACTTGGAGCATTAAGTATTTTATTTCCTTCAAATCGTTTCTTCCACTGATTTTTCAAACAATTTGTTTGAAATTATTTATTTTATTTCTTTATTTATTATTTATTTATCTTTTATTTACCTATCTTAATTTTATTTTTCCAGATCGTGCCTTATAGCAAAACGATGGGAGAGTGCCCGCTTGGTTACAATAGCTTGCACATCAGAACACAATCTCGAGACAGTTTACCACCGAATTACGTTATGGTGAGCTTTATTTGCCCATGTGGTGAATTCATCTCGGAATTTGGCCTGCATCGCTACCTTTTATACCATCTGACGGGAAGTACGGGACGAAGATCAGGCAACCCAGCAATGCGTCCATATCTCCAGTTGCTCACCAGGTTGCAAGCAGAAGCAATTCTGGGGCGTCGCAGGAATACGAATGAAGATGAACAAGAAAAAGAAGAAGAAGAAGAAGAAGAAGAAGAAGAATACTCTCCTGATCGCTAAACTAATTAGACTTGGGAACTACTTTATATGGGAACTACTACTTACTTTACTTGGGAACTGTAAATAGATGTTGTGTATAACAGGCTCATCACACATAAGTTGTATTGTACATTATAGTAAATAAATTTTATACTTCTACTTAAAAGATAGATTCTAAATTTTTCTTTATCCCTTCTATCCCTTCAATTCCAATTTATCATATAATAGATTATAACTTCTGTCCAGTTTGTTAAAATTTCTTTAACAACTTCTGCGCTTCCTGTTTAGCATCTCGATCATCTTCGTTCTTTGCAGGATAATCAAGGGTCATTTTTAAATATTTCGTAGTTAGCTCTTTTTGATTTAATTTTAAGTAGGTTTTTCCCAACATTAATAAATTTTGACTATAGAAATTGGGATCAATTTCCTCTGCAGTTTCAAAATATTTTAGAGCTTCCTCGAATGATGAAGATGGCGGTTCTCCAAATATTACAGATGCAATTTTTCTTTGATACCATGTTAAATCAGCAACTTGATAGCACCAAGTACCAAGCATGTACATAAGTGTTGGTTCTTTTGGATTTAGCTCCATTGCTCTCTGCGACATTAAACATATTCGATACAATTGCTTGACATTGTGTCAGGGAATGAAATATTTATAAGTATATATATATATATATATATATATATTAATATATTATCATGAAATATACCAGCATATGTTTCTTAATATTATATGACTCTTTTATTTGTGCTTTTACTCCTTCATAAAGAGTCTTAGAATTAAGAAGAATCGATGCCCATTTGTGTGCAGCCCAATTATCCTCTTTTATCTCAAGTGCTTCAAGTATTAAATCATAAGCTTCGAAAATTAATTTCTTTCCATCCACTTCACTCACAATTTTAGACAATTTATACATTGCTCTACACAAACGCCATGTAATTTCAATATCACCGCTATCCTATAAAAATATTCAATTTTATTATCTACATTTATAAGTGATATACATAATGTCATTACTTTATAATTTATTAAAAGGTCATGTATTTCCTGGTATTGTTCTTGCTCGTATAATGCATCGGCTTTTGCTATTAGAACTTCTTTTGTAGTTATGATTGCTTCGTTGTCACCTCTCTTTTTTGTAAGACCCCAAATACCCATAGCAGTGAACGACGATATGGTACATAATTTTGTTGTTAACATGTACTGATTGCTGCTCTAATAATGAAAACTAATTGAATAATTTTGTATAATATATTAAAATTTATAGATCATTAATATTAACATTACACTTACAATTTGCAAGCGGTCAGATTATCAAGTTAAAGCTAATATCGACTAAAATTAGAAAATTTCTCTGGTTGCAACGAAGTTTAAAAATCTTATGCAATAATAGAAAAGTAATAAAAAATAAAATCGTGCTTAGATATAATTCCAAACCTTTGAAATGTGTGGATTGAAATCTTCTATGAATAAGCGTTCTTTGTAATACTTTTATATCTCTGATAACGAATAACGCTCTCCGTAACGACATATTAAATTATAGTATTTACAGAAAAAAATAAAAAATTTGTACAATATACAACGTGTTCAGATTTGATTAATTATGACAGATGTAATTCTGACAGCAAAATTAGAAAATTCCACGTCAGATGAGAATCGAATAAAGTACACAAACATTAACAGCATTGACAGATTCGATACTGAAAACTCGATATTTTCAATTCGATTTATCGTAAAGATGTTGTGTGCGCGCGTGTGTGTGTCTTCATCTATTTTCTGTTACTGTCTGATACGATCAAATACGATCAATTATATAAAATATGTCGGAGAGGACATTAGAATTAGGGTTAGGGGCGTGAAACGAATCTTCGTTTGGGTTACACGTTGTCGTTATGCAATAGAGAAGACATTGACTAGTGCAAATACGATTACTATAGAGCCGGACAAGTAACCGTGGTAGTTAGGCACTCGAGAAACTAATGACAATGATCCTAGGTTCAATAACGAATCCGCGGTCGACGGGATGATAGATGAACGTACTCACAAAATCTAAGTCGGATGCGTGATATTCACTGGTCG
>NW_022884712.1:0-21187 GCF_011952205.1 Bombus bifarius | reverse complement strand
TTTTTATTATTTATTTATTTAAATTTTTACAATTTGTCCAGTAGGACATTTGGTAAAATATTATAGCGGTATACTAATATAACATGTGGGTGGCTACCCCCAGCGGGGTACCATTATCGTGTTTGTTAGGTTATGTCCTTGTGAGATCTGTTAGGTGTTTCCTTTTTAATCTTCTTTTTATGCTTGATGTGTCGACCGTTTCCGCTGCCAGCCGGTTTGGGTGCGTTGCTATTCTTTCTCTGTACCTTCTTGCACTTCTGTTAATCTCCTCCTTGACCGTTGGTATTCCCAGGTCTTTCGGAATGTTCTCGTTTCTAACGTACCATGGCCACGTCACAATACCACGTATTGTTCTGAGTATTTTAGATTGCGTTGCCTCTATTTTGGTTATATGGCTCATTGCTGCTGTTCCCCATAGTGCTATTCCGTACGTCCAGATTGGTTTTATGACCATTTTATATATTTTTAGTTTGTTTTCTATGCTTAGTTTGGATTTTCGACTTGTTAGCCAGTACATTTGTCTCCTTGCCATCTGTATTTTGTCTGTTGTTGCTTTAATATGCTGTTTCCATGTGAGTCGTGTATCTAAGTGGAGTCCTAGGTATTTGACTTGCCTTGTTTGTATTATGTGTGTGCCATTTAGTACAATGTTTGGTGGTTTCTGTTCTCGCAGTGTGAATGTAATGTGTTTGCATTTATCGGGGTTTGCTTTAATTTGTTTTGCTTGAAGCCACTTTTCTATTTTTGTGATATGTTCTTGTAGTAGTGTAACTGCTGTTGCAGGGTTAGTGTGCCTGACTAGTACAGCTGTGTCATCCGCGAATGTCAGTATTTTGCTATTGTTAGTTGTTGGTATGTTGGCCGTGTATAATGTGTATAAAATTGGTCCTAGGACGCTTCCTTGCGGAACTCCTGCCTTGATTTCTTTAACTTCAGAGTATGTGTCTTTGATTTTTACTATGAAGCTTCTTAAGTATGATTTGATTAATTGGTATCTCTGCTCCGGGAACTGTTTCCTGATTGATTGAAGTAGGCTAGTGTGGTTTATTTTATCGAATGCTTTTTCGATATCCATAAAGAGTGCCGTGCAGTATTGTTTTGTTTCCAGCGCCTGTAAGATTTCATTGACGAGTCTGTGCGCTGGTTCTATTGTGGAGTGTTTGTTTCTGAATCCGAATTGGTGATCCGGTATTAGTTGATTCTTCTCTATTATGGGGTTTATCCCCAAATAGTAAACTATTTTCTCTAGTATCTTAGAGAACATCGGAAGTAGTGAGATTGGTCGGTAGGATTTGATTTCGTGTGGGTCCTTGCCTGGTTTGGGTATCATTATGATTTGTGCCAGTTTCCAAGTTTTTGAAAAGTATTGTATTCTTAGTATTGCGTTAACTATTATTGTGATTTGTCTTATTGCTTTTGGCGGAAGGTTTTTTAAGATTTTGCCGTTAATTAGGTCGATTCCTGGTGCTTAATTATTTTTTGTTTTCTCAATTATGTTTCTGATTTCTTGTGCTGTTGCTTTGGGTATGGTGTAGTGATTGTCAGTTGGTGTACTAGTAGTTAGCGCGTCCTCGTCCGTATGGCTATTGTGGTTGCTGTTGTTGATGTTGTGTGGGGTGAATGTGTTGCATAGGTGGTTGGAAAATTCTTCAGCTTGCTCTTCGTTGCTTCTTGCCCATTCTTCTGGTTGCTGGTACCAGTTTTATTGTCTTCTTTATTTTTTTTGTGGCTTTCCATAGGGAGTAGTTGTAGTTCTCGTGAGCAGATAGTGACTCGATGAACTTTGTGAACTCGTTGTTATTGTGCTCTTTTATTTTGTCTTTTATTTCTTTTGTGAGTTTGTTTAGGTGTTTTTTGTTTTCTTTTGTTCTTTGTTTTTGCCATTTTGCTTTCGCTTTTCTTTTTTCTCTAATTTTTTCGAGGATGTCTAGTGGAACTGTTTTTGTTTGTCTGTTGGTTGTTTCAGGTATAGTGGTTGCCCTTGCTGCTTCTTGGATAGTTTCTGTGAATGTTGTTACTGCTTGATCGATGTGTTCAGGTGTTTTCAGTGGGATGTTGCAGCTGATTTTGCTCTCTATTATTTCTTTGAATATTTGCCATTTGGTGGTTTTATTGCATAGCTTCTCTGTGCTGCTGTAAAGTATTGGTTTGTTTCTGTATTCAATTATTATGGGCGTATGGTCGGAGGTAAGCTCGAGGCTGGGTGTTATGTTTAGTTTATTTGCGTTTAGTCCCTTTGTAACTGCAAAGTCTAGCAGGTCAGGTATTTTGCTCAGGTCTGTCGGCCAGTATGTCGGTCTTCCTGTGGATAATATATTGAGGTTATTGTTTCTAATGTATTTTTCCAAGGTTCTACCTCGAGGTGTAGTGATTCTTGATCCCCATAGTGTGTGCTTTGAATTATAGTCTCCCGCTGCAATATACTTGTCACCTAAGTGTCGAAAGTACTCTTCCCACATTTGCGTTGTAGTTTTGTGTCGCGGCGGTACGTATACTGCTGACAACTGCAGTTGGTTGCTGTTAGTCTGTACGGTAACGGTGGTTGCTTGTATATGTTCCTTACTGACCTGACTGTGTAGGTGATGTTTAATGTCGTTTTTTATTACTACTGCCATCCCTCCGTGTGCTTTCCCTGAAGGATGCTTGGTGTCGCATATGGTGTAGTGCGGTATTTTTATATAGCTTTTCATTGTGAGGTGTGTTTCTGAAACGAGTAGTATATCGATGTTGTTGCTATACAGGAATGTTTTAGTTTCTAGGGCCCTTTGTTGTAGGCCGTTAGAGTTCCAGGTTGCTATTTTAAGCGTGTCTATTTTTATTTTTTGCTCATCATGTTAGTAAGTAATTGTAACATGTCTGTTATCTGCTGTGTTTGCTGTCTGAGGAGTTCGTTTTGTTCGCTTATCATTTTTGTGAGTATTTCGGTGTTTTTTATGGAATGTTTTATTAACTCTTTGATTTCTGTAGCGTCGTTGCTGTGGTTGTTCTATTCTTGATTATCTAGGGGTGACGACCGGTTGACTATTTGCGCGTAGCTTCGGTTTTTGACGGTATTGGTGTTAGTGTGGTTATTGTTCATTACATGCTGTGTATTTGATGCTGACATAGATTCTGTGTTGTCTTGTTGCGTGTGGAAATTGTTGTGTGTCCTGTTTCGAATCGGCGGGAAGAGTTTGCTTTGTAGTTGTTTTCTGACTACGCAGCCTTTGTAGCTGGCTTGTGTTCGCCGGGCTTCTGTTGCAGTAGTTTTTTGTGTGTCCGTATTGTTGACACCGCATGCATTGTGGTATATCTTTTCTATGTCTGGGTGGCTCGACTGTGATTATTGTGTTTGAGATTTTTTTAATTTCAAATATTTCTTTGTTGTTGCTTTTCGGTTCTAACTCTATTAGGAATAGCGGTAGTGGTTGCTTAGTGTCAAATCTGGCTAAATTGTTGATCGTTCTTACCTGGTGTCCGATCTTGGCCAATTCCTCGCATATTTTGTTTGTATTTGTTTTGGAGTGTAGACCTCTGATTACTGCTTTGCAGCTCTTGTCGGATTTGGGTTGGTAAGTGTGATACCCAGCGTTTTCTTCCTTTAGCGCTTTAGTTACTTTTCTGTAGGTTTCTGGGGTATTAGTTTGTACTTTTACCTGGTCCAGTTTGAGCTGTTTTATAGTGCAGTTTTCTTTTCCTGCCGTGCTGTTTAGCAGATCAATGAGGGGGTCTATTATTTTTGCGTCTATGTAGATTGGTGGTGGCTTGGGAGTGTGTTCTTGGTTTTTCTGTAGGGTCTGTGTCCATCTCTTCTGTCAGTGAGCTGAAGGAGTTTTGTGTAGGAATTTCTTGTAGCCATTGTTGACTTTCTGTTTCTGTGGTCCTCCTATCGTTTGTGTTTGTGTTTATTTTTCTTTTTTTGCTGGGAGTTACAGTTCTCCAACTTTCGTTATGTTGTGGTAGATCCTTGTTAGTATTGCTCTTTACGTCGTCTTCTTGTATTATTTCCATTTCTATTTCTTTTGTATTTGCGCAGTCCTGTACTTCTCTTGTTGTTTTAATTGGGCTCTGTTGGTCTACTGCCCTGCTTATAGTGTATGTTTCTCCTTTGTTTAGTATTCTTATTGATGGTACTTTTTCCATCCTCGATTGGTTCTGTTGCTCTACTCTTGTCGCACAATGTCGGAGGCACTATGTTTTACGTACGCATAGCTCGACTGCTCGGGCAGAACTCGTTCTTCAAAATTGATGAACTTTTTAAAGAGGATCTTTACCTTTCTAGGCGGTAATGCCTGAACAACTGCTCTCTCTAGAACTTTCCTGTAAATACAAATTATTAGAAGATAAATTCTGTATGAAATTAAAAAGACAAAATATAGTTGAAAAAATATTTTTACCTTGCTATATCAGTATCATTAGATTTAACTAGAGAATCAACATAACAAGACCATATATCCACCCGTTTCGGATAAGAACTTAGAATTTGCTCAAATAGAGTTACTGCTCTCTCTTTATTTCTGTAGTGTACATACGTTCAGATGCTGGCAAAGATTGGAATGCTCTCTGCATAATATGCCTCGATTTGTCCCTCAAACCCATTTTTAGCAACCCTTCTCCACAATTAAATCACATCTCGGGAATACAGTTAAATTTTCCAATCATGGTATTAATTGTTTTCTCTAGTTCCATCTGCCTGCTAGCCTCGACATGAACAGTCAACATGTGACTGTATACTTTCAGTGAATCGTTAGACTTCACTGCCTCTTGAAAAACATCATTCAGTCCTTTAGGAAATCCGAATTTAGACTCCAAGTTCAACCAAGCCTTCCAAACGTTTAATTTTTCCTTCTGTTCCCTGAAATTAATCGTTTTCACCGCTCTTCTTGCAACTGCTCTTGCTTTCTCGATTTCTGTTGTTTGTAAATGATATTCCATATACTGTAACCATACTATTGAACTGTCTAGACTAGCTAAAACTAATCTGTCGAACTGATGTACAGAATTTGGTAACTGGTTATTGGCGAGTGCTTCTTCTCTTTGACGTATTTCACGTTTCTCCTGTCTTTTTTGTTCTCGACGTTCAGCGGCACATAATTTCTTATTTCTCAGATTTGGTTTTTCTTCTACTTCATCTTCACTATCGCAAGATGACTCTTTATCCTGAAGGAGAGTTGAGTCAGCATATTTCAAATCTTCTTCGGAAGCTTTGGTATCTTCCAGTTTAATCTTTTCTTCTCCTGTTTGTTCAACACACATTCTCTTTGAATATTCCTTTTCTAAATCTTTCTCTGGTTTTTCTCTGTTTCGTTTCCCTTTGTTTTTCATGTTTCGTCTTCCCGTAACTTTTCAATTTTTATTTTTTTGGCGAGTGCCACGTACTCTTGATTTTGCTTCTTTCTTTTTAAGTTATTATTATCATCCGATTTCTCTCTCACACAACACTTCTTTTCAAATGCAGATTTTATGACGCTGAGAGGCATAATATCGGATTT
This sequence comes from Bombus bifarius, assembly GCF_011952205.1. Classification (NCBI taxonomy): domain Eukaryota; kingdom Metazoa; phylum Arthropoda; class Insecta; order Hymenoptera; family Apidae; genus Bombus; species Bombus bifarius. The sequence continues at coordinate 15,716 of NW_022884712.1, read as the reverse complement.
TTTGAAATTTAATGAGGAGTAACATTTAATTTTAGAATGAATAGTATAAGGTGTTAGATCTGGCAGTAAACTATTTATGTGACGACGTACAGGTATCGCAGCTAAAGTTCCGTTGCCAATACCTTGAAGAAGCATCAGGATAAACCAATTTGTCACCATTAAGATTCTACCACGTAGCAATTTACCGTCAGGAAATTGTATTTGCTTATTTTGTTTGGCACTTATTTTGGCACTTATGCATTATTAACGATAACGTGGTCGATTGGACAAGCTCGTGTACGTAATTTTTCCATATAATCGTCCCAGAAATTTTGTCCCCTATTTTTTTATTCTCAGAGTAATGATTCTTAGACACTATACCTAGCAAGTTATTCTGCAATTGAACAACCAACCAATCAGGCGTAATTTTTTCAATCTCTCCAGTAACTCTCTGCCCTAATTTGACAGATGCAATGGGTCTATTTTTGTAATATGAATTCCTTGAAAGTTCTACTAATTTATTAAAATACAGGATCAATGGATTCAATGCTGCCACTATTCTACTTTTAGGATTAGATGGACCATCGTATATTTTCTTTAGCGGTAATGTTAGTCCTCATTGTTGTTCTTTCCTGTTAATAGAAAATATTTTTGCCAATAAAATTTGGTTTGTGTGCAGTAGATTAAAATTACTAACGTTACTATGGGACACATATCCAAATGGCGTATATTCTGCAACTGGTAAAATAAGTCTTATACCGGTCTTATACCCATATCCTTGATCGTACAAGGTATACAGTCTCCTATTTTCAGTTTTTCAAAATTCCTGTACCTTCCTTGAGTTGCAAAAGTCCTAGTTAAAATTAAATTAGGTACTGTAGCAAATAGAAGAGCTGAAAGTGTATGACCAGGAACATATTTTGATGCTAGTAGAGCTGCAATCTCCATACAAGGTGACATGTGACCATCTAGTAAAAATCCTGTACTAACAGTTTGTCCTTTATATCTACTGACTCTTAAATATAATCCCTGAGCAGATGATTCTATTATTGTGCCCTCTACTTCTTCACCAATATCGAATGTTGCTTCTTCAACTTTTATGTCTTGATTAGCCACATTTAGAACTACTTTTCCCGAATCTGTGTTCACTGTTTGAATTTTTACCAAAATTGTTTGTCCAGTTGAATAGTTTCAATTTACGTTAGATGTTTCCAGCTCGAGGGCAGTATGTGGAATCCAACCTTTGACATCCCCGAAAAACTTTACCAATATTCCTCGCTTATGTATTTGAACGATAGTTGCGTGGTGTTTCGAGTCAATTTTCGCGTCTTGTATGTTTCCTAAAATGAGCAAGTCACTCGTTATTAAAGACCTTTTCAAAATGAGATATACTTTTTTCGGCCTATATAAACGAACAAGACTCTTGCTTCTACTTCTTTGTCGACTTTCAGCTTTTGTAAGGGACTTAGATCTTCGTCAGATATATGATCTGGTGGAATTTGAACATTAAATTTACCAAGTTGTACATTAACGAAATCATTCAGTTTATCAATATTTGTAATCTTTACATTTACCACGTCGCCAGGTTTAAATGTTATATAGTAAATGACAACGTACATATTTTATAAACTGGCACATACAATCGTTTAGTGTAATGGTCGGGGTATCTACGTGTACTCTCTAAGTCACAAGTTAAGTAATTGCGAAGGCATATTAAGTTGAGTTATAAGTTTCAATTCCAACGAAGTAAGAACCTAATCCTTCTCATTCGCGCAAGCGAGAGAGCGGGAATCAAAGACTAATGTAAAATAATGCCTAGCATAATGCTAATACCACGTACCATATAGTTGCTGAAACTTTTATGCTTCATACATAGACATAAACATAAATTGTTTCAATATAAATATTAATAATAAATATTAATTGAATGAATATAGATAACAATGACCACTATAGGTTTCATATATGAAGTATTAGACCGAACGAGGTATGAAATATACAAGATATAGTACTCCTTATAACATTTATAATAAAACAATCGTCTGCTCAGATTTAATTTTTTCAATTTATAAAAATATGAATTTACACAAACACTCGCACTTTACTTATCATTACTTCCACAACAACGTTCTCTTTCTAAAGTTCAGATTTTCGTAACTGCAGATAAACGTGACACCCACATAGGCACGCATCATTTTTTTGTATTCTGCTACAATAGCACTTGCTACAGTGCTGCTCGTAAAGAAATCTGACAGGCGTGTAATAGACAAAAAATCATTTATCAATAAGAGGAAGCAGTCGCGAGCGAGTCAGTTATAACTCGAGTTTCACGAGTTATTAACGGTAATTAACGGAGTTATACGAGTTATCGAGTCATCTGAGAGCAATCATACACTGTTTTTACGAATACGTTTGTACGAGCGTCTCTCGACAGTACTTATATTTGTCGGAGATGAAAAAACACCGGAGCTTTTGGAATTTTGGATAATCCCGCAACATTGTAACCTAGAGTCTACTATAGCTGTAATTAAACAATTGTAGTTGTTCAATCCGATTGTAATTGTTCGAGATTAGTGATAGTGAGCTTTGGCTCGAGGCGACAGTCCGTCGCCTAACGTAGTCGGGGCCAACGCTTTGTCTAACAAAGGTATGGAGTAATTCTATAGCCCTCCTTAAAAGAAATATTTGTGACGGCACGCGACGGTAAACATTCCAACGGTCTCTGTCCTGTAGCTCATCACACGCAGAGCCTATTCTCCGAGTAAGATTATTGCCAGATGTCGATGCGTCTCCGCAGTACATGTTCGGCTAGCCTGAAGGCCCGTTATAAATCTTAAGATTTAGTCAACTAAAGTCCTTCAAACAGACAAACAGTCTTTGTCCCACCTACGGGAAAATAGGGGAGACATATTTTTCAACGAGCGGCGTCTCCCACTAGCAACATTCCCTCGAGGGCGGCTAGCATCTTTTTCTAACCACCGATATGGAGATTGACCAATTAGCAGCAACGCCAATTTCCCTTACTTTCTGAACGAAGGCTTTTCTCGACGAATCCGATGATCTCGTGTCCTTAGACACACCCCATTATAGTTTTCCTCTGTGGCATCATCAGGAAGGGAAAGTCATTCTCGCTCGCGATTTCATCGATGAAAAGAGTAACCCTTTACGACCAGTGAATATTATGCGTCCGACTTAGATTTTGTGAGCACGTTCATCTATCATCCCGTCGACCGCGGATTCGTTATTGAACCTAGGATCATTGTCATTAGTTTCTCGAGTACCTAACTACCACGGTTACTTGTCCGGTTCTATAATAATCGTATTTGCACTTGTCAATGTCTTCTCTATTGCATAACGACACCGTGTAACCCAAACGAAGATTCGTTTCACGCCCCTAACCCTAATTCTAATGTAAACCCGACATATTATATATATATATATATATATATATATATATATAATTAATTAAAAAGGGGGAAATATAATTCTGTAATATCGTAGAATAGCTTTGATTGAAGATCGGCTGAAATTAGAAAACACCGTGTACGTCGTCTTTTTGTAGTTTGTTTACATCCAAGAGCGCCTAGTAACAGTGACGCGAGAAAAGATAAACAGCGTCAAAACAGACGTACGGTTTCATATTTCAAGGAGTGGCAATCGAGAGGCCAGAGCATGTGAGCCGAAAAGTGTGTGCGTGTGTGTGTGTGTGTGAGAGAGAGGACGAGAGCAAGAGCGAGCACGACCGAGCAGGAATGCATTGGCGAGGGTCAGAGTTGATCGAGACGTCGAAGCATAGAGTCGTTAGAATTGTCGAGTGTTAGAGTTGCTAGTGAGAGAGAGAGAAAGAGAGAGAGAGTTACCAAATATAAAAAATACGAGCGTTGCATTTAGTTTTCCTGTTAATCAAACATCGTTTCTCTGTCTAACTAATATCTGTATTTTCAATCCATTATTAATAAATTATAATTAATCGGACAAAATTACACCTTTAATATATTCCGATATTACAAGTGGGGGCTCGTCCGGGATTGAATAAGACAGAGAACGACACGATTTAACGGAGCTATTTGTGCGGGAGTAGAAAAGAATAGCACAAAATGGCAAACGTTGAAGACGAACGATTGTCGGGTGAAGAGGATTTGACGCTGGAAGAGCTGAGGAGTAAGCTCGCACAGATGAATCTGCCTATATCCGGTGCGAGATCAGTGCTGGTTGCCAGGTTGAACAGAGCGTGCAAACCTGGTCGATCTACTCCTAAGGATTCGAAGCGTGGCGAAGAACCAACAAACCAGCGAGATCTAAGAAGCAAGCAGAGAGCCGAACGCAGTCAAGAGGGAGAGGAAGACCTCGAGAAGCTGAGGACGAACGAGCTGAGAGCGCGTCTCGTTAGCTTGGGGTTGAAGGTAACGGGAAGAAAATCCGAACTACGCGCGCGGCTACAGGCGGCCCTAGAAGGAGACGATGTATCGTCGGAAGAAGAGAGCTCCGACGAAAGTGAAGGCGAGGACGATAAACAAGGCGCGCGAGAATACAGGAGAGGCACGCGAGCGGTGTATCAGGACCGCGATGAGTATCACCAGAAGGTATGCGTCGGTTCGATGTTGAGTCTTAAAGACGTGGAAGACTCATTAGAGAAATTCAGCGGGGATGATCTGCTGAGTGTAAATCAGTGGGTGGAAGACTTCGAGGAAATGGCAGAAGTGTGGGGTTGGTCAGACGCCCACATGGTGGCCTATGCTAAGAAATTACTCGCAGGCTCCGCTCAGGCCTTCGTACGACAAGAGCGATGCGCGAAGTTCTGGGCAAAGCTAAAAAAGGCGTTGAGGAATGAGTTTGAAAATGTAGTAAGCGACCAACAGATACATGGCGAGTTATCCCATAGAAAGAAGAAAGCAGATGAGAGTCTGCAACAATATATGTATCACATGTGCGGGATTGCAAAACAAGGAAGGGTTGATACGCAATCCTTGATAGACTACATTATTCAAGGCATTCCCGACGAGGTCGCGAACAAGACTGTGCTATACGGAGCCAGGAATATCGAGCAATTAAAAGAGCGTTTCAGGCGCTACGAAGCGATAAAAAGAGATATGGAGATGAGGACGAAATTTGAGGAGCCGAAGAGTAGCAGGGTAAAGCCGGTGGCGAAGCTGTCCGAAACCGAGAGGAACAAGGAACCCGGTCGATCTGGAGATTCGAGGAAGGCGCGATGCTACAATTGCGGTGATGCGGAGCACGTGTGTGCGGAGTGTCCGAGCAAGTCGAGAGGACCTAAATGCTTCAAATGTAGGGAGTACGGACACATCGCATCAAGTTGCGACAATTTGGGCGAGCCCTCAAAAAAAGGTTACAGCGTGTTTCGGTCGTTACAAACAAGGCGTGGTAAGGATGTTAAGATGGAAAATTTCGAATTGAGCGCGTTGATAGACACCGGCAGTGAGCTGACTCTAATGCGAGCAGATCAGCATGTGAAAATCGGAGCGTCCAGATTAAGTCGGGAAATCGTTGGATTTGGCGGTGTCGGTTCCGGAAGGAATTTTACGCTCGGGAAATTTTCGACGAACATTATTATAGACAATGAGTCGTACTGTATAACCATACACGTAGTTCCAGTCACAGTGATGCAACATTCGCTTATTATTGGCGCAGACTTTTTGGACACTGTTGAAATAAGTATAAAAGGGGGAGAATCTTTTATTAGTAGAATAAAGGACGAAAATCCCGATGAGTGTCCGGAAGTCCTCAAGATAGATGTAGAGACACAGGCGAGTGAGATAGATTTGTCACACGTTAACGACATGCAACATTGGCTAAAAAGAGATTTGAAGAGAACCAAAGCATTGCTAAGAGACGCTCAAACGATGCTGGAGAGACCGAAAGGTGACTCGACGGGTAAAGCAGCTTTACGACAGCTGAAGAACCAGTTAGAAGATGCAGAATGAGCTAGAGCAGTTGCAGTTAAAGCGAAACAGGCACTGGAGCAAGAACGGAATGAGACGCAGGCTTCGTTACAGGAAGTACTGCGGCAACGTTCCGAAGCAGAAGATCGTGTTAATGTAGCTAGTCGCGAACGAACTGAGCTACTGTCGCAATTGGAAGAAAATAAAGAAGAGTTGGCAGAATTTTTGAAGAAGTATCGGGCAGCTGTGCAGCAGGTGTCGGAGGAACGGAGAATAGTGGCAAGACACGTGGTGATTGGCAAAGTGGACCACGAGATGGTGTCCTCGTCGGATTCTTGCGGCCAGCAGGAGGACTTAGCGAACATCACGAGGAGGAAGAATCTGGCTAAACAACAGCAACAGGATGTTGTTGATGATATTTGCGAATTTACTGAGAAGGATAGCGTTGCGGGTGTGAGAGTTGTTTCAAGTTTTCGGATAGACTCGAAGAGAGTCAATGCAAGGCGAACGAAAAGACAAGGGAAGTCGCACGTGCGGAATCCCTCGAATAATATCGATACGAAGATTCGATATACAGAGGATGTGGATGACGAGGACGACGATGGGATTGTCTAGGACACGATGAACGTGAAGATCTTCGAAAAAGAAGAGATCATAGTCTCGGTAGATGGTAAGTTGTTAACGTCTTCCATGTACGAACCGAGCCTACGAAAATGTCACGATGCTGCCACGACGATCAAAGCCCCTGACAAGAGTGAAATGGGTAAACAAACAACGGAGAGGAAGATAGAGGAAGAGCGAAAGAGGAGCAGTAGCATCGAGGACGAACAGGCCGCGGTGTTCCAAGAGGAACGAGATCAGTTGCGTACAGATGCAAAGAGACGGATCGAAGAGATCCAAGCCCGAGACAAGTGGACGTATAACAAGAGACGCAAGAAGGCGACAGCATACAGGACGGGAGATCTAGTGGCGATCGAGAGGACGCAGGGCGGTCCCCGACTAAAGCTGCATCCGAAGTTCCTTAACTAAAAGTAAAGGTCCTGCGAAATGACCGATACGTAGTGCAGCGAGAGCAGCACGATCACGGCAGCCGACCACATGAAGTGGTGGAATGTTAACGATAGTGATGTAAGTGCGAGCAGCGATGATGAGCACATCTGAGGGCAGATGTGATTGTCAGGAAAGGCCGATTGTAATATCGTAGAATAGCTTTGATTGGAGATCGGCTGAAATTAGAAAACACTGTGTACGTCGTCTTTTTGTAGTTTGTTTACATCCAAGAGCGCCTAGTAACAGTGACGCGAGAAAAGATATGCAGCGTCAAAACAGAAGTACGGTTTCATATTTCAAGGAGTGGCAATCGAGAGGCCAGAGTATGTGAGCCGAAAAGTGTGTGTGTGTGTGTGTGAGAGAGAGAGAGAGAGAGAGAGAGAGAGGACGAGAGCAAGAGCGAGCACGACCGAGCAGGAATGCATTGGCGAGGGTCAGAGTTGATCGAGACGTCGAAGCATAGAGTCGTTAGAATTGAGTTGCGAGTGTTGTCGAGTGTTAGAGTTGTTAGTGAGAGAGAGAGAGAGAGAGAGTTACCAAATAGTTGTCACGTTATTTGATGTAAATACGAGCGTTGCATTTAGTTTTCCTGTTAATCAAACATCGTTTCTCTGTCTAACTAATATCTGTATTTTCAATCCATTATTAATAAATTATAATTAATCGGACAAAATTACACCTTTAATATATTCCGATATTACAATTCTAATGTAAACCCGACATATATATATGTAGATATAGTAAATACTCGAACTTCTAATCGGATAAGTTTTACAAATGTTTAGTAGGGTAAGATTTATTTGTGTCGATAGGATTAATGGCGAAAGCTAATTTTTACTCGTTCGGGCGATTAATATAATACGGTTTATGACAAACGCTATCGTATGATGTAGGAGATGGCGACCGAGATTAGAAGGAATGCGTCTCGCAATGTTCGGAAATAAGTGAACTCGAGGGCGAAAAACTCGGTACAGAATCTTCGTGATTTAAGTCTAATTCTTCTCTGCGCCTCTTTTCTTCCCTTGTAACTTCTGCAGCAATTAATCGTTTGTACCAACGTTCGGCTCGCTTCTTGCTAAGGTGACTTTTATCTTCTCGATTCTTTCTTGTTTTTGTCATCTGATATGATCAAGGTGAAATGAATATCACTCTCTGTGAGCGACTTGTGCGATTTCGCAAGCCTTGCCCAAAGACGGGCAATATTTGCCAACGATGGGAGGAGGAATGCGAAAATCGATAAGTGTTTTCGATAATTGAGAACACCGTAACACAGGTTTAACACAGCGAATAATCAGTTAGATTTAACAATTTAGAAAATATATGTCATTCTTGGCAACTAGTGCAGTCGTAAGCGAGAAATGATTATTTTAATTGGCAACTAGGTTCCCTGTGGACAATCAGTGTGGCTTCGTAGGCCTCGCCCAAGGATGAGCAATCTGCTAACGATGGGAAGAGGAAAACGAAAAACCATAGATGTTCTCTGCGTTGAAAACACCGTAATCACTGGTTGATACAGCGAACAATTGTAAACGAAATAGATCGAAATTTTATAAAGTTGTTTTATTACAGACAATTTATTAAATCTTGGCCAAGAACGTTTATTTCAATTTTATATCGTGAATTCAAGACGTTCGGATGAAATCTACGCAAATTGTGTGCTTGATAGTTTTATCTGTCAACTATAGCTGCCGACGGGTGCCTTTGTTCAGAGACAACTTTGTTCGACTGCAAGTTAGAAGAGAAGAGGATATACAATTTCAAATTTCCTACCTTGATTAGATGTAAAGTCGATCGGCGGTATGTATGGCTTGGTGATGTGTCGAATTTTGACAATTAACTTTGATTCCGCAGATGAAGTGACAATACGAATGCTTAATTCGAATGAAGATTTTTTGAAACCCTTTTTAATATTCGATTTCGACGGACAGAGTGACGATGTGAATGGTCTGAATTTTAAATAAGGACTCTTCTACTCTATGTTATTCCCGCTTATTTATAATATCCTAATTGTCACGTGATGGATCATCTCTATGGGAATCACAGCATTGCTACGTGACAAATTAGGAATTTTCTAACTGTCTACTTTCGCGGATTGTGCTGAAGTTTCGTCTTCTTGATTATCTTCTTTACGCTATTCCTAATTTCTCATATTCTTGAGACACGTAGATGCTACTGAAGTTTCGTCTTCTTAATTTCTCGTATTTCGTTGGGTATTAGGGACATGCAAGGTGCGTGATAAAATGTAGGTATCGTAGTAGCTCGTATTTTGCTAATGTTGCGTCTGCGATGTTTCCCAGAACTTCCTTACTGATGCCAGTGGAACGTGGCAGGCGCGTGCCAACTTGTCCTTGCTGAAGTTACATCTGCGATGTATCTGGTAACTTCCTTGCTGATGCCAGTGAATCGTTCAAGGCGCGTGGCTACTTAGTATTTGCCGAGTCTTCTTATGCGTTAAAATATCATTTTTTTTTATAATAGTAAGCTTAATATATTTTTTCATGGTTTGTTTCTTACGGCTGGTTTCTATCAATTTCCAGTATTCTTGCGTTACGTTGTATTGATCATTATTTATTCTTTCTTCGTTACGATCTTTCATTTTATAATCATTTATTAAATATTTATTCCTTCGCTGAAAATATGATTTATTTTGTAACGCATAAAGGTTACTATATGAACGTGTTGATTATCCAAAATGGCCGCCTGTGAATGTTCCTAGTATATAGTAACATTTTATTAATGTGAAATCTATTATTTATCCGTTAATTATTTGTGACTTTATTTTAATAGTTGACGTACAATTGCAGTGGGAATAATATTATTTTGCATTTATTTAATGTGTGTAATTATTACATGTATTCCGATGCGCACGTGTAAGAGCTATCGTAACAATCCAAGATGGCCGCTAGTGAATGTCTCTAGTAAAAGTGTAGTGACGCGTCCTTAATTTGTTTAATATTGAAATAATTATTCGTCCGTCGCTTATTTTCCTCTATTTTAGCGCAGTTAGAATTTTTAAATGACAATAGTATTGTTTGTGTAATCATTATAATGTGTATATATACTATGTGTTATTTTAATATAATAACATGTGGATTGTGTTATTGTTAATTTTTTTATTTTTATAGAGTGTTCGCTTAATTAATTTAATACTAATATGTGCATAGTGTGTTATTTTAATATAATAACATGTGGACTGTGTTATTGTTAAATTTTATAATTTATCAATAGCACTGTTTTATTGTTGTGTTACGAGTGGTTTATTTTTATAGAGTGTTCGCTTAATTAATTTGATAGTAATATGTGCATAGTTTGTTATTACCAGTTCTATTACGTAACATAACCTTATTTCTCCACGCCAGAATTAATATAATTATGCTATATTAACTAAGTACAATATAATAATTTTTTATCTTAATCGCGGTTGTCGTTGATACTCAGTTAATCAGTTTTGATTAATTCATAACCTATTCCTATATTATTGGCTATTTTCTGTTTCTTTGTTATGCGGTTGCCGTTAACTTGTGCGTGTAATTTGCAGCCTTTACATAGAATAGAGGAGCTAATTTTATACATTGCTAGTTAAAATCTTTATTGTTTATAGGTTCTACAATTCTAATCCTTCATCGCCGAGTCCTTTACTTGGAACGGTTACATGGTGCGCGTTTGGTATCTTCTGGTTCTTCGTTACATGTCTAACACTTATCAAGACTACTTTTATTTATCCTAGAATTGTAAGTATATATATATATATATATATATATATATATATATATATATATATATATATATATATATATATATATATATGTCGGATCAGGATTCGAATTTTGGGCGCGCGACGACTCTTCATGTGGACTAGCCATCGTCTCACAAAGCCGAGATTTTATTTACACGTATATACAGGTCTATCACTAAGCTTAACAAATAATAAGTACAACTAATAATAAGTCTAACAAACACTAAGCCTAATGAATAACACGATCTACGAATAATTAAATTAAATAATACTATTAGCAATGTTTGAGTTCAAACGAATCCACGGTCACCAGGATAACTCCTTACTAAGCGAAACTAACTTAGACGCAAATGCGATCGTCGAAAATGCTCGATGTATCACTCTCCAAGGCAATCGCAAGAATGCCAGCCTCGTGGAGATTTTTCTCCCTGTACGATTGCATTTTGTTTTCTATCCCCGTTTGGAAGCATCGAGAAGGTTCCAAACGCCGTTGCTAGGCACACTCGTTGGAAGCATCGAGAGAGTTCCAAACGCCGTTGCTAGGCAGTTTCTGCCTGGAGTTTTGGTTACTAAATACAATGTATGTCCCATTGCATCGGCACCTCCGAGGCAACATCACACGTGGCTCGGCCCGCTCTCGAGGCCGCATGCCGCCACAACCACACTTCTCGGAAAACACATACAACCACTCCAGACCTCCGTTAGATAAAACATCCATCCCGTGACCGTGGCTACGTTCAGCGACCGATTGTCACCTCGAACCCAATCTCGCTTATTACAAATCTTAAACAATTACAACTATAATAAAATCTAGGCTAAGGTACTAGAGGATGTTCCCAAAATTTCCAAGGAAGGGCTTCGGCTTTCCTTTCATCTCCGACATATATATATATATATATATATATATGTCAGGTTTACATTAGAATTAGGGTTAGGGGCGTGAAGCGAATCTTCGTTTGGATTACACGTCGTCGTTATGCAATAGAGAAGACATTGGCTAGTGCAAGTACGATTACCACAGAACCGGACAAGTAACCGTGGTAATTAGATACTCGAGAAACTAATGACAATGATCCTAGGTTCAATAACGAATCCGCGGTCGACGGGACGGTAGTCGTACGCACTCGCAAAAATCTAAGTCGGATTCTGTATTAATAGTCGCTGGCGTTAATCTCTTTTTTGTCGACGAGACCGCAAGAGAGAATGACTTTCCGTCCCGGTGATACCTCAGAGGAAAACCATGACGGGGTGTGTCTAAGGACACGAGGTCATCGGATTCGTCGGGGATATCCTACGTTCGGAAAGTAAGGGAAATTGACGTTGCTGCTAATTGGCCAATCTCCATATCGGTAGTTAGAAAAGGATGCTAGCCGCCCTTGCGGGAAGGTTGCTAGTGGGAGACGTCGTTCGTGGAAAAATAGGTCTCTCCTGTCTTCTTGTAACTGGGACAAAGACTGTGTATCTGTTGAAGGATTTTAGGTAACTAGATATTAGTGTTTATAACGGTCCTCGGGCTAGCCGATCACGTACTGCGGAGACGCGTCGGCATCTGGTAAACATCCTGCCCGGAGAACAGGATCTGCGTGTGGCGAGCTACGGGACAGAAACCGTTGGAATGTTTACTGTCACGTGTCGCTACAAATCTTTCTTTTAAGGAGAGCTATAGGGTTACTCAATGCCTTTGTTAGATGGAGAGTTCGTCCCATTGACCGCGGCTACGTTCGGCGACTAATTGTCGCCTTGAGCCCAAGCTCATTGTCACAAGTCTCAAACAAACACAATTGGGTAGAATGACGGCAAATCGTTTAATTACAACTGTAGATTTTAATTACAATGTTTTTATGGATTTTCCCGAGGTTTCAGAGGGAAAGCACCGGTGTCCTCTTATCTCCGACATATATATAAAACACTATATATTGTAAATATCTATATAGTAAAATAGTCCGTCCACTATCTTGTTCGCTAAGACCGCTTCGCTAACATCGAATTGTTTTGTTATAATGTCGGAATATTTCCTTGGTTTTCCAGTTTCTTGTTGCTGCCTTGACTGTTTCAGTAGTATCTGGTTCAGTATTCCATAAGTATTCACTTAAGATTGGTAGTAGGCTTCTTGTAACTGCGTTGGCTTTAATGTATATCTTCCGATGTGAGTAACGAGCTTCTTATTATTATCAATTTCTATTCCAAGATGGTTTACAACATTCTTCCCCTTTTTAGGTTATGATTGGTTACCTCGGTATTTATTACCTTCGATATCTTCATACCGTCGTATATTATGTTTTGCAAAGTTGGATCCGTAGCCAATTCTCGTGGAGTTCCTGCATGCACATTTCCTTTAAGGATGATTGGTTGCATACAAACCTCGTTAACTTGTAAGATACCTTTTCTTGTTTGCTAAGACCATTCCGTCGGTGTTGTATCGTTTGTTATAATGTCACTAATTTTTAACTTTCCAATTTTCTCACGTCTTCTTGGTCATTCCAGTAGTATCGACTGCGATTCTTCGTACACATTTACTCCAATTTGGTAGTTGGTTTCTCATCACTGCGTTGACCCTTGTATAAACTTCTTCGATGTGAGTAGTAAATTATCGTTGTCACTCACTTAACCTATCTTAGTTATTTCTTAACTCTTCCTGCACTTATTAACTGATTTTATTTCTTCTTATTAAAGACCGCTGTGTCAACGCTGAGTTATTTCGTTATAATGTCATTAACTTTCTTGATTTTTTTGGTTTTATTTTCCATTAGCGAACTGTAAGTTTGTTGTCGAGCATCAATTATTGATTGTTGTGCTTCGTTTAGTTTAATTGAAATATAATTGTAAATTTTTAATAGTATTATTTTCTTCCATATATATTAAGGCAATTGAAGTTAGTTTATTTATTCGTTTCTGCTGACAGTCGTATACTATGTTCTACGGAGTGGGTCAACAGTTTGTTTCTGCGAAATTCCTGCATGTACGTTTTCTTCTACTATGATTAATTGTGCACTAGGTACTTTTAACTTTCACTGCTTTTAATTATTTTATTGAATTAACATATTGTGTATTTAAATGATGGTTAGAACATAATAATATTCCTTTTTCTTTTACGTTTCTACTATCTGCATGATTCGATAAGCACTGTCACACTTCCTTTGGTTCAGGCACAATATTGTTATAAACATTTAGTAGTATTATGTTTTGTATCGGAACAATTAAAGTTAATTCCTACATTTGTTTCAGCTGGCTGTCGTAGATTATGTTCTACGGATATTTACACATAACCTGACTTCGCATATACACTTCCTTCTACGATGAGTAATTGTTCACGAGGTACTTTCCACTTCCACTGTTTTGTAATTATTTTATTGAATTACACATTTTATATTTAAGTAATAGTTAGAGCACGCATAGTAATTTTCCTTTTTCCCTTTAGGTTACCACTATCTGCAGTATTCGACAAGCAGTGTTGTTCCATATACTACCGCACTCCGTTGTCTCTTGAAATCGTTCTTGTGGTCTGTTTCGATTGTGTTAGTTTTAACTTGTTCGAGTGTATTGTTCGTGGAATCCCTTTTACTTTAATCTTGACGTTTCGTGTGTGGATTCTGACAATAGTGCCTGGTTTATTGAAGTGTGTTAATATGCCTAGGTGTTTTATATATTTTATATCTAGTTGTATATAAGATATATTTTGTTTATTGTGGTTTTGTATGTCCATATTTGCTGTATATTAAATTGCTTGATATTTCCTGTTTGTTATAAAGGTGTGTATTCCTATCGTTCCATTCCTTTTTCCTTTCCTTTGAATTATTCATAAAGTTATTACAAGATTTGATTAAATTGTCGAATTGTAGGTTATCCTGATTGAATATAGTATTATGTCGTGATTTATTAATTAATTTGCGAGTCACTTTTGGTTAATTGGTTCTTCATAGTTTATCCTTAGTCGAATTATGAAATTATAGGTTATGTTGTACTCTTTATATTTACTATTTCGTTAGAGTACCTATTTTAACTTTATTATCTCTTATTTGCCCTCGTATACTAATTCTCTATATATGACTACATTTAATTAAACTTTTATTTAAACAATTTCCATTTTCGTTGTATCGTGTGTTCGTTTTGGATATTCGAATTGTCGCTCGCGTTATTTGTATATTGCGTTTTTCCATTTTTCGGTACGGCACGTGCGTAGCGCGGGACGTGACACCCCCCCTCTCGGGGTTCAAATTTCCGAAGGAAATTTGACTGATCGCATCCCTGAGCTCGTTCGGAGCGGATGTAGTGACTGTTGGTAGTTGCTTTACTATAATGGTCGGTGTGATTGATATTCCTTGTAATCCTGATAATATCGAATTCATCAATCGTTGGAACGTGTTGGTGCGTTTTTCAATATATCTGTTCCCTCCAGCGTCTCGCCTGGAAGATGAAATCTGTCTTGATTTTTCTGTATTAGTGCTTCAACGTTTCTTCTTTCTTCTATGTTTAAATGTTCCAGTCGCAACAATTCCATTATTTTGTCGAACCTTGTTTCTTTAGATACTGAAATATTGTTGCACGTAGTATGAGAGAGCGAAGTGGGAATTATAAATTCTTTAATTACCATTGTAGGTATGGTAAATTCGTAATCCCTCAATGTGGTATTAATTACTTTTAGATAACCCCGTCTCTTATGGTTTCTCACAACCGCGTTTCCGAAATAGACTCCCTTAATCTGTTCAATTTTGGGAATAAATCCCTCGTTTGCCTCCCGATTTGCAATATTTATTGTACGTGGTACCGAACTTCGTTTCAGCACAATTATTGTATCGAACGGGATGTAAATACTTCCCCATTTAATATGTTTTTGCTCGTAATGCAGACGAGCTTTGCATCCTGCAAAAATTCGGATCCTAAGATTCCGTTTTGATCGATCAGCAATGATTCATCAACTACATGAAAAGTAACTGAATGGCCCGCAACCTGTATTATTGTCTGCCCTAGGGTGACCAGATTCTTTGCCGAAATTCCTCGAAATTCAATTGATTCTTGCTCGTTGATGGTTGCTGAATCGGGTAAGGCAGGTT
>NW_022884711.1:0-24416 GCF_011952205.1 Bombus bifarius | reverse complement strand
TTAAAAAGACAAAATATAGTTGAAAAAATATTTTTACCTTGCTATATCAGTATCATTAGATTTAACTAGAGAATCAACATAACAAGACCATATATCCACCCGTTTCGGATAAGAACTTAGAATTTGCTCAAATAGAGTTACTGCTCTCTCTTTATTTCTGTAGTGTACATACGTTCAGATGCTGGCAAAGATTGGAATGCTCTCTGCATAATATGCCTCGATTTGTCCCTCAAACCCATTTTTAGCAACCCTTCTCCACAATTAAATCACATCTCGGGAATACAGTTAAATTTTCCAATCATGGTATTAATTGTTTTCTCTAGTTCCATCTGCCTGCTAGCCTCGACATGAACAGTCAACATGTGACTGTATACTTTCAGTGAATCGTTAGACTTCACTGCCTCTTGAAAAACATCATTCAGTGCTTTAGGAAATCCGAATTTAGACTCCAAGTTCAACCAAGCCTTCCAAACGTTTAATTTTTCCTTCTGTTCCCTGAAATTAATCGTTTTCACCGCTCTTCTTGCAACTGCTCTTGCTTTCTCGATTTCTGTTATTTGTAAATGATATTCCATATACTGTAACCATACTATTGAACTGTCTAGACTAGCTAAAACTAATCTGTCGAACTGATGTACAGAATTTGGTAACTGTTTATTGGCGAGTGCTTCTTCTCTTTGACGTATTTCACGTTTCTCCTGTCTTTTTTGTTCTCGACGTTCAGCGGCACATAATTTCTTATTTCTCAGATTTGATTTTTCTTCTACTTCATCTTCACTATCGCAAGATGACTCTTTATCCTGAAGGAGAGTTGAGTCAGCATATTTCAAATCTTCTTCGGAGGCTTTGGTATCTTCCAGTTTAATCTTTTCTTCTCCTGTTTGTTCAACACACATTCTCTTTGAATATTCCTTTTCTAAATCTTTCTCTGGTTTTTCTCTGTTTCGTTTCCCTTTGTTTTTCATGTTTTGTCTTCCCGTAACTTTTCAATTCTTATTTTTTTGGCGAGTGCCACGTACTCTTGATTTTGCTTCTTTCTTTTTAAGTTATTATTATCATCCGATTTCTCTCTCACACAACACTTCTTTTCAAATGCAGATTTTATGACGCTGAGAGACATAATATCGGATTTTTTGAAATTTAATGAGGTGTAACATTTAATTTTAGAATGAATAGTATAAGGTGTTAGATCTGGCAGTAAACTATTTATGTGACGACGTACAGGTATCGCAGCTAAAGTTCCGTTGCCAATACCTTGAAGGAGCATCAGGATAAACCAATTTGTCGCCATTAAGATTCTACCACGTAGCAATTTACCGTCAGGAAATTGTATTTGCTTATTTTGTTTGGCACTTATTTTGGCACTTATGCATTATTAACGATAACGTGGTCCATTGGACAAGCTCGTGTACGTAATTTTTCCATATAATCGTCCCAGAAATTTTGTCCCCTATTTTTTTATTCTCAGAGTAATGATTCTTAGACACTATACCTAGCAAGTTATTCTGCAATTGAACAACCAACCAATCAGGCGTAATTTTTTCAATCTCTCCAGTAACTCTCTGCCCTAATTTGACAGATGCAATGGGTCTGTTTTTGTAATATGAATTCCTTGAAAGTTCTACTAATTTATTAAAATACAGGATCAATGGATTCAATGCTGCCACTATTCTACTTTTAGGATTAGATGGACCATCGTATATTTTCTTTAGCGGTAATGTTAGTCTTAATTGTTGTTCTTTCCTGTTAATAGAAAATATTTTTGCCAATAAAATTTGGTTTGTGTGCAGTAGATTAAAATTACTAACGTTACTATGGGACACATATCCAAATGGCGTATATTCTGCAACTGGAAAAATAAGTCTTATACCAGTCTTATACCCATATCCTTGATCGTACAGGGTATACAGTCTCCTATTTTCAGTTTTTCAAAATTCCTGTACCTTCCTTGAGTTGCAAAAGTCCTAGTTAAAATTAAATTAGGTACTGTAGCAAATAGAAGAGCTGAAAGTGTATGACCAGGAACATATTTTGATGCTAGTAGAGCTGCAATCTCCATACAAGGTGACATGTGACCATCTAGTAAAAATCCTGTACTAACAGTTTGTCCTTTATATCTACTGACTCTTAAATATAATCCCTGAGCGGATGATTCTATTATTGTGCCCTCTACTTCTTCACCAATATCGAATGTTGCTTCTTCAACTTTTATGTCTTGATTAGCCACATTTAGAACTACTTTTCCCGAATCTGTGTTCACTGTTTGAATTTTTACCAAAATTGTTTGTCCAGTTGAATAGTTTCAATTTACGTTTCCAGCTCGAGGGCAGTATGTGGAATCCAACCTTTGACATCCCCGAAAAACTTTACCAATATTCCACGCTTATGTATTTGAACGATAGTTGCGTGGTGTTTCGAGTCAATTTTCGCGTCTTGTATGTTTCCTAAAATGGGCAAGTCACTCGTTATTAAAGACCTTTTCAAAGTGAGATATACTTTTTTCGGCCTATATAAACGAACAAGACTCTTGCTTCTACTTCTTTGTCGACTTTCAGCTTTTGTAAGGGACTTAGATCTTCGTCAGATATATGATCTGGTGGAATTTGAACATTAAATTTACCAAGTTGTACATTAACGAAATCATTCAGTTTATCAATATTTGTAATCTTTACATTTACCACGTCGCCAGGTTTAAATGTTATATAGTAAATGACAACGTACATATTTTATAAACTGGCACATACAATCGTTTAGTGTAATGGTCGGGGTATCTACGTGTACTCTCTAAGTCACAAGTTAAGTAATTGCGAAGGCATATTAAGTTGAGTTATAAGTTTCAATTCCAACGAAGTAAGAACCTAATCCTTCTCATTCGCGCAAGCGAGAGAGCGGGAATCAAAGACTAATGTAAAATAATGCCTAGCATAGTGCTAATACCACGTACCATATAGTTGCTGAAACTTTTATGCTTCATACATAGACATAAACATAAATTGTTTCAATATAAATATTAATAATAAATATTAATTGAATGAATATAGATAACAATGACCACTATAGGTTTCATATATGAAGTATTAGACCGAACGAGGTATGAAATATACAAGATATAGTACTCCTTATAACATTTATAATAAAACAATCGTCTGCTCAGATATAATTTTTTCAATTTATAAAAATATGAATTTACACAGACACTCGCACTTTACTTATCATTACTTCCACAACAACGTTCTCTTTCTAAAGTTCAGATTTTCGTAACTGCAGATAAACGTGACACCCACATAGGCACGCATCATTTTTTTGTATTCTACTACAATAGCACTTGCTACAGTTCTGCTCGTAAAGAAATCTGACAGGCGTGTAATAGACAAAAAATCATTTATCAATAAGAGGAAGCAGTCGCGAGCGAGTCAGTTATAATTCGAGTTTCACGAGTTATTAACGGTAATTAACGGAGTTATACGAGTTATCGAGTCATCTGCGAGCAATCATACACTGTTTTTACGAATACGTTTGTACGAGCGTCTCTCGACAGTACTTATATTTGTCGGAGATGAAAGAACACCGGAGCTTTTGGAATTTTGGATAATCCCGCAACATTGTAACCTAGAGTCTACTATAGCTGTAATTAAACAATTGTAGTTGTTCAATCCAATTGTAATTGTTCGAGATTAGTGATAGTGAGCTTTGGCTCGAGGCGACAGTCCGTCGCCTAACGCAGTCGCGGTCAAGGGATGAACGCTTTGTCTAACAAATGTATGGAGTAATTCTATAGCCCTCCTTAAAAGAAATATTTGTGACGGCACGCGACGGTAAACATTCCAACGGTCTCTGTCCTGTAGCTCATCAGACGCAGAGCCTATTCTCCGAGTAAGATTATTGCCAGATGTCGATGCGTCTCCGCAGTACATGTTCGGCTAGCCTGAAGGCCCGTTATAAATCTTAAGATTTAGTCAACTAAAGTCCTTCAAACAGACAAACAGTCTTTGTCCCACCTATGGGAAAATAGGGGAGACCTATTTTTCAACGAGCGGCGTCTCCCACTAGCAACTTTCCCTCGAGGGCGGCTAGCATCTTTTTCTAACCACCGATATGGAGATTGACCAATTAGCAGCAACGCCAATTTCCCTTACATTCTAAACGAAGACTTTTCTCGACGAATCCGATGATCTCGTGTCCTTAGACACACCCCATTATAGTTTTCCTCTGTGGCATCATCAGAACGGGAAAGTCATTCTTTCTCGCGATCTCATTGATGAAAGGAGTAACGCTTTACGACCAGTGAATATTACGCGTCCGACTTAGATTTTGTGAGCACGTTCATCTATCATCCCGTGGACCGCGGATTCGTTATTGAACCTAGGATCATTGTCATTAGTTTCTCGAGTACCTAACTACCACGGTTACTTGTCCGGTTCTATAATAATCGTATTTGCACTTGTCAATGTCTTCTCTATTGCATAACGACAACGTGTAACCCAAACGAAGATTCGTTTCACGCCCCTAACCCTAATTCTAATGTAAACCCGACATATATATATATATTATATATATATTTTATTATATTTTTATATATATATGTCGGAGATGAAAGGAAAGCCGAAGCCCTTCCTTGGAAATTTTGGGAACATCCTCTAGTACCTTAGCCTAGATTTTATTATAGTTGTAATTGTTTAAGATTTGTAATAAGCGAGATTGGGTTCGAGGTGACAATCGGTCGCTGAACGTAGCCACGGTCACGGGATGGATGTTTTATCTAACAGAGGTCTGGAGTGGTTGTATGTGTTTTCCGAGAAGTGTGGTCGTGGCGGCATGCGGCCTCGAGAGCGGGCCGAGCCACGTGTGATGTTGCCTCGGAGGTGCCGATGCAATGGGACATACATTGTATTTAGTAATCAAAACTCCAGGCGGAAACTGCCTAGCAACGGCGTTTGGAACTTTCTCGATGCTTCCAACGAGTGTGCCTAGCAACGGCGTTTGGAACCTTCTCGATGCTTCCAAACGGGTATAGAAAACAAAATGCAATCGTACAGGGAGAAAAATCTCCACGAGGCTGGCATTCTTGCGATTGCCTTGGAGAGTGATACATCGAGCGTTTTCGAGGATCGCATTTGCGTCTAAGTTAGTTTCGCTTAGTAAGGAGTTATCCCGGTGACCGTGGATTCGTTTGAACTCAAACATTGCTAATAGTATTATTTAATTTAATTATTCGTAGATCGTATTATTTATTAGGCTTAGTGTTTGTTAGACTTATTATTAGTTGTGCTTATTATTTGTTAAGCTTAGTGATAGACCTGTATATACGTGTAAATAAAATCTCGGCTTTGTGAAACGATGGCTAGTCCACATGAAGAGTCGTCGCGCGCCCACAATTCGAATCCTGATCCGACATCAGAAGTGGGATCAGTACCGTTTAAAGTGCTACAAGAGCAAATGGACCTTATGCGCGAGTTAATTCAGACGCTAGCGCACAAACCGGGGGAGCAACGACCGAGTACGGAATCTAAGGATGCAACGTTACCACGTTTTGACCCCGAAGGCGCGGGCGCCGATCCATCCGCGTGGTGCTCTCATGCTGATCTGATTTTGAAAGACCACCCGATGCAAGAGAGTGCGTTACTTTCCGCTCTAAATCGCGCCCTAAGGGGTTCTGCTGCGCATTGGCTTTCACAAATGGTGCGCGGTGGAAAGCTTACCTGGCCAACGTTTAAGGAACAATTTCTTTCGCGTTTTGGTGGCAGAGAGACAGCCGCTTCGGCGTTAATAAGGATATCCAGAGAACGACCGTCGGAGACTGAATCTCCGGGAGCGTACGGTAGTCGCCTCCGCTCCATGCTGCAGATGAAGTTGCAAGATCTAACGATGCCCGAAGTGATCAATGCCCTCGCCCTTTATATGCTGAGTTCACAAGATCGACGCTTTCGGCGACTAACGCTCGCGAATAATATCAGGACGGAGGACCAATTTCATGATGAAATGAGGATTCTCTCTTACAACGATCAGCCGACATTTTCGCCAAGAAATTCACTAACGGAACCTGAAGCTAAACGCAGCAGGCTATCAATTCCTCGGATTAAGTGCTACCGCTGTGGTGCTCACGGACATAGGAGAACGGAGTGTCGCCTGCAAACACAAACGGGGAAGGAGCAGGATATACGAAACCCGAAGGAAAAACGACCAGCCGCATCGTCGAAGGTGACCTGCTTCAAATGCCACGAGGAGGGACATATCGCGCCTAATTGCCCATCATCGCGGAAAAGAAACTACGATTCCATTGACGAACGCCGGATCGACTCCTGTGTAGTAGAAGCTCCGGCTGGTAGATTAAGCCATCTGGGTGAGTCGTATCCATTTTACTTTGATTCTGGGGCCGAGTGTTCGTTAATCAAAGAGTCCCTAGCCTCGAAATTTTCGGGTAAAAGAATAACCGATGTGGTAGTGATGCGGGGGATCGGGAATACTTGTATTAAGAGTACACTTCAGATTTTGTCCACTGTTCGTATTAACGATCTTACATTGGAGATAGTTTTTCATGTCCTTGCTGACGATTACCTAAAATACGACATCATGATTGGTCGCGAGATTTTGAGCCAGGGATTCGACGTAAATATCACGCAAAATAGCCTCGTTATTTGTAAAACAAAGGTCGTTAACGCTTGTGGTAAAGTCGCGGAAGATGCGGTCAACATTAACGAGGTTGACACTGATGTGATCGGTAACTATAAAGATCGATTAATCTCTGTTCTCGAAAAATTTAAAGAATCATTCATTACGGGTTTCCCGCGTACTCGCGTCAGTACGGGCCAGTTGGAAATACGGCTAATCGATCCCAACGTCACCGTGCAGAGAAGCCCTTACAGGCTTAGCGTGGAAGAGCGAAGAATAGTACGCGAGAGGATAGACGAGTTAATTAAAGCACAAATTGTAAAACCTAGTAATTCGCCGTTCGCGAGCCCTATAATACTCGTGAAGAAGAAGGACGGCTCAGACAGATTGTGCGTAGACTTTCGAGCGCTGAATAAAAATACGGTCGCGGATCGGTATCCCTTACCCCTTATTGCTGACCAAATCGCGAGATTGCAGAGTGCGAGATACTTCATTAGCCTGGACATGGCTAGCGGATTTCACCAGATCCCCATTCACCCTAACTCGACGGAATATACTGCGTTCGTTACCCCCGACGGTCAATACGAATACGTGACGATGCCGTTTGGGTTGAAAAATGCACCAGCCGTTTTCCAGAGAGCCATTTTCAAGGCCTTAGGCGACCTCGCTTATTCGTATGTCGTTGTTTATTTGGACGACGTTCTAATAATCGCCGACTCAATAGATCAAGCTCTAGAAAGGTTGCACACTGTACTAAACACTCTCGTAAACGCCGGATTTTCTTTCAATTTCGCTAAATGTTCTTTTCTGAAGACGTCGGTACTTTATTTGGGATATGTAATTCGTAACGGAGAAGTTCGTCCAAACCCGGGAAAAATACAAGCTTTGAATTCTTTACCTGCACCGTCGACCGTCACACAGCTTAGGCAGTTTATAGGTTTGGCCTCTTACTTCCGAAAATTTATTCCTAAATTTTCGCAAGTGATGAAACCCTTGTACGCACTCACTTCTAGTAACAAGCACATAACTTGGACGGACAGGCACGAAAAGATAAGACAACAGATAATTTCCGTTCTGACCGACGCGCCGGTGTTAATGATATTTGATCCCAATCGTCCCATAGAGCTACATACCGACGCTAGTTCGGAGGGGTATGGAGCTATTTTAATGCATAGAGTCGAAAAGGAAAACAGAGTCATCGAATATTATAGTAAAAGGACCAGTCCCGCGGAATCTAGGTATCATTCGTACGAACTGGAGACACTAGCAGTAGTAAGCGCCGTTAAGCATTTCCGACACTACTTACATGGACGGAAATTCTTAGTAGTTACCGACTGTAATTCTTTGAAAGCCTCCAGCAACAAAGTAAACTTAAACGACCGGGTTTATAGGTGGTGGGCTTATTTGCAAACATTCGATTTTGACATCATGTATCGAGAGGGTAAACGAATGGCCCACGTAGATTTCTTTTCGCGAAACCCCGTAGACTTGAATCGCCGTATGATAGACAAGGTCGCAGAGAAAGAGATTAATCTGGCCGAGATCTCCGAAGACTGGCTATTAGCGGAACAACGTCGCGATCCGCAAATCTCCGAAATCGTTAATAAATTACAGAACGAAGAGCTCGCGGAAGATATCGCGAATACCTACGAACTGCGATCCGGTACACTTTACCGTAAAGTACAACGAAAGGGCAGAACCCTTTGCTTACCCATTGTTCCGAGAGGTTTTAGATGGTCCGTCATCAACCATGTGCATCAGTCAATTATGCACTTAGGATGGGATAAAACGCTCGAGAAGCTCTATGAGTATTATTGGTTCGAGGGAATGGCGAAGTATGTTCGCAAGTTTGTCGAGAACTGCCATGCTTGTAGAGTTTCGAAGGCTAGTTCAGGTAAAATACAGGCTGAACTGCATCCTATACCTAAGACCGGCATACCGTGGCATACGGTGCATATGGACATAACGGGCAAGCTGAGTGGCAAGAATGACTCGAAAGAGTATGTCGTCGTCTTGATCGATGCCTTTACGAAATTCGTGCACTTATATCACACACGCAAATTGGATTCGCTCAGCGTTATCCAGGCACTTAAGTCCGCCGTGTTTTTGTTCGGTAGTCCCTGTCGGATAATAGCAGATCAGGGTAGATGTTTCACGGGCCGGGAATTTCAAGAATTCTGTGCAAGCAAACAAATCAAAGTTCATTTGATCGCGACCGGTGCAAGTAGGGCCAATGGGCAGGTAGAACGTGTTATGAGCACGTTAAAAAATATGTTCACAACGGTGGAAACGACCGGACGTTCATGGCAAGACGCGATCGGGGAGATGCAATTGGCTTTGAATTGCACCATCAACCGCGTAACCAAATCGAGTCCTTTAGAGTTATTGATTGGTAGAGCAGCAAGACCGTATGACTTATTACTACCTGATAACATCGAGGAAAAAGAAATAGATATCTCCAGTGTAAGACAACAGGCAATAAAAGAGATGGAAACTAGTGCTAGGTATGACAAAGAGAGATTCGATAAAACCAAAGCTAAAGTAGTTAGGTTTAATCCTGGTGATTTGGTACTACGCCAAAATGAAGAAAGGAACCAGACAAAATTGGATCCAAAATTCAGGGGTCCGTTTGTGATATCGGAGGTCCTGGAAGGAGACCGATATACCTTGAAAACACTGGATGGGAAAAGGTCATACAAGTACAGTCATGACAGGTTAAGGAAAATGCCGGATAGTCGCATTCCTGCGGAGTTGGATGTCTGTTGTGATGACGAGAACAGTGACCATGGCGATGTGAGTACCCCGATCCCAGAGGATCGTAGAATTATATGAGCCCAGGTGCGGCCATGGGACGGAGTTCAGTGCGGTCAGGCACTGGGAGTGACGATGTCACGAAGCTGGGAGCCGGTTTAGTACCGACAGCGACGATGTCACGAAGCTGGGAGCCGGTTTAGTACCGACAGCGACAATGCCACGAGGTTGGAGCTGGTTTAGTACCGATAGCGACAATGTCACGAGGTTGGAGCTGGTCTAGTACCGACAGCGACAATGTCACGGATTTGGAGCTGGTCTAGTACCGACAGCGACGATGTCACGAAGCTGGAGCTGGTCTAGTACCGACAGTGACAATGTCACGAGGCTGGAGGCGGTCTAGTGTTGACAGCGATCGTGTTACGAAGCTGGTTATGTAACGAACTTTGAGAGTATGTGCGATTCGAAGGATGAGACCCATTTGGGTGTGAAATCGAGAATGGTCCGTCATGTCATTACGACCCGACTGAAAGCACGCAGAATGCAACTGGCACTTTGAATGCTAATCACAATGACACTAATCTTGTTTCCTTTTGTTTTGTTGACGAAGGTACACCCGAGGACGTGTGATAGTCAGGATGGCCGTGTCGGAGATGAAAGGAAAGCCGAAGCCCTTCCTTGGAAATTTTGGGAACATCCTCTAGTACCTTAGCCTAGATTTTATTATAGTTGTAATTGTTTAAGATTTGTAATAAGCGAGATTGGGTTCGAGGTGACAATCGGTCGCTGAACGTAGCCACGGTCACGGGATGGATGTTTTATCTAACAGAGGTCTGGAGTGGTTGTATGTGTTTTCCGAGAAGTGTGGTCGTGGCGGCATGCGGCCTCGAGAGCGGGCCGAGCCACGTGTGATGTTGCCTCGGAGGTGCCGATGCAATGGGACATACATTGTATTTAGTAATCAAAACTCCAGGCGGAAACTGCCTAGCAACGGCGTTTGGAACTTTCTCGATGCTTCCAACGAGTGTGCCTAGCAACGGCGTTTGGAACCTTCTCGATGCTTCCAAACGGGTATAGAAAACAAAATGCAATCGTACAGGGAGAAAAATCTCCACGAGGCTGGCATTCTTGCGATTGCCTTGGAGAGTGATACATCGAGCGTTTTCGAGGATCGCATTTGCGTCTAAGTTAGTTTCGCTTAGTAAGGAGTTATCCCGGTGACCGTGGATTCGTTTGAACTCAAACATTGCTAATAGTATTATTTAATTTAATTATTCGTAGATCGTATTATTTATTAGGCTTAGTGTTTGTTAGACTTATTATTAGTTGTGCTTATTATTTGTTAAGCTTAGTGATAGACCTGTATATACGTGTAAATAAAATCTCGGCTTTGTGAAACGATGGCTAGTCCACATGAAGAGTCGTCGCGCGCCCACAATTCGAATCCTGATCCGACATATATATAATTAATTAATTAAAAAGGGGGAAATATAATTCTGTAATATCGTAGAATAGCTTTGATTGAAGATCGGCTGAAATTAGAAAACACCGTGTACGTCGTCTTTTTGTAGTTTGTTTACATCCAAGAGCGCCTAGTAACAGTGACGCGAGAAAAGATAAACAGCGTCAAAACAGAAGTACGGTTTCATATTTCAAGGAGTGGCAATCGAGAGGCCAGAGCATGTGAGCCGAAAAGTGTGTGTGTGTGTGTGTGTGTGTGTGAGAGAGGACGAGAGCAAGAGCGAGCACGACCGAGCAGGAATGCATTGGCGAGGGTCAGAGTTGATCGAGACGTCGAAGCATAGAGTCGTTAGAATTGTCGAGTGTTAGAGTTGCTAGTGAGAGAGAGAGAGAGAGAGAGAGAGAGACAGTTACCAAATATAAAAAATACGAGCGTTGCATTTAGTTCTCCTGTTAATCAAACATCGTTTCTCTGTCTAACTAATATCTGTATTTTCAATCCATTATTAATAAATTATAATTATTCGGACAAAATTACATCTTTAATATATCCCGATATTACAAGTGGGGGCTCGTCCGGGATTGAATAAGACAGAGAACGACACGATTTAACGGAGCTATTTGTGCGGGAGTAGAAAAGAATAGAATAAAATGGCAAACGTTGAAGACGAACGATTGTCGGGTGAAGAGGATTTGACGCTGGAAGAGCTGAGGAGTAAGCTCGCACAGATGAATCTGCCTATATCCGGTGCGAGATCAGTGCTGGTTGCCAGGTTGAACAGAGCGTGCAAACCTGGTCGATCTACTCCTAAGGATTCGAAGCGTGGCGAAGAACCAACAAACCAGCGAGATCTAAGAAGCAAGCAGAGAGCCGAACGCAGTCAAGAGGGAGAGGAAGACCTCGAGAAGCTGAGGACGAAAGAGCTGAGAGCGCGTCTCGTTAGCTTGGGGTTGAAGGTAACGGGAAGAAAATCCGAACTACGCGGGCTGCTACAGGCGGCCCTAGAAGGAAACGATGTATCGTCGGAAGAAGACAGTTCCGACGAAAGTGAAGGCGAGGACGATAAACAAGGCGCGCGAGAATACAGGAGAAGCACGCGAGTGGTGTATCAGGACCGCGATGAGTATCACCAGAAGGTATGCGTCGGTTCGATGTTGAGTCTTAAAGACGTAGAAAACTCATTAGAGAAATTCAGCGGGGATGATCTGCTGAGTGTAAATCAGTGGGTGGAAGACTTCGAGGAAATGGCAGAAGTGTGGGGTTGGTCAGACGCCCACATGGTGGCCTATGCTAAGAAATTACTCGCAGGCTCCGCTCAGGCCTTCGTACGACAAGAACGATGCGCGAAGTCCTGGGCAAAGCTAAAAAAGGCGTTGAGGAATGAGTTTGAAAATGTAGTAAGCGACCAACAGATACATCACGAGTTATCCCATAGAAAGAAGAAAGCAGATGAGAGTCTGCAACAATATATGTATGTAGCATCGTGGAGAAGGGCCTAAGAAACGTCGAGCTAACTACAGACAATGTCGCGAGAGCCGAGGCGCTGTCGGCTCTATCAATGCATTACCGGGTCCTTCAAGTAAATAGCCTTGCCGAAAAGACCTACGTGACCCTGGCTACGAGCGTCTGCAGAACACGTGTGCCTAGCAAAAGACAATAGAATGCTACAACGGCCAGAGAGTCAGTCGAGAAACAGTTTGCGAGTGGCGTTGCCGAGAGAGTGTTGATTGCATTTTGTGAAAGTCGAGTCGTTATCTAATTATTTAGTTGTGCTGTTTTCTGTACGTTTGGTGTGAATAGTTCAGGTTGAACAACAATCGTCTTTCTCTGTCCGATTAACATCTGTATCATCCATTCCTTGTAAATATATTATATCACAATATTACATGTATCACATGTGCGGGATTGCAAAACAAGGAAGGATTGATACGCAATCCTTGATAGACTACATTATTCAAGGCATTCCCGACGAGGTCGCGAACAAGACTGTGCTATACGGAGCCAGGAATATCGAGCAATTAAAAGAGCGTTTCAGGCGCTACGAAGCGATAAAAAGAGATATGGAGATGAGGACGAAATTTGAGGAGCCGAAGAGTAGCAGGGTAAAGCCGGTAGCGAAACTGTCCGAAACCGAGAGGAACAAGGAACCCGGTCGATCTGGAGATGCGAGGAAGGCGCGATGCTACAATTGCGGTGATGCGGAGCACGTGTGTGCGGAGTGTCCGAGCAAATCGAGAGGACCTAAATGCTTCAAATGTAGGGAGTACGGACACATCGCATCAAAATGCGACAATTTGGTTCCAGACACAATGATGCAACATTCGCTTATTATTGGCGCAGACTTTTTGGACACTGTTGAAATAAGTATAAAAGGGGGAGAATCTTTTATTAGTAGAATAAAGGACGAAAATCCCGATGAGTGTCCGGAAGTCCTCAAGATAGATGTAGAGACACAGGCGAGTGAGATAGATTTGTCACACGTTAAGGACATGCATCATAGGCTAAAAAGAGATTTGAAGAGAACCAAAGCATTGCTAAGAGACGCTCAAACGATGCTGGAGAGATCGAAAGGTGACTCGACGGGTAAAGCAGCTTTACGACAGCTGAAGAACCAGTTAGAAGATGCAGAATGCGCTAGAGCAGTTGCAGTTAAAGCGAAACACTAGAGCAAGAACCGAATGAGACGCAGGCTTCGTTGCAGGAAGTACTGCGGCAACGTTCCGAAGCAGAAGATCGTGTTAATGTAGCTAGTCGCGAACGAACTGAGCTACTGTCGCAATTGGAAGAAAATAAAGAAGAGTTGGCAGAAGTTTTGAAGAAGTATCGGGCAGCTGTGCAGCAAGTGTCGGAGGAACGGAGAATAGTGGCAAGACACGTGGTGATTGGCAAAGTGGACCACGAGATGGTGTCCTCGTCAGATCCTTGCGGCCAGCAGGAGGACTTAGCGAACATCACGAGGAGGAAGAATCTGGCTAAACAACAGCAACAGGATGTTGATGATATTTGCGAATTTACTGAGAAGGATAGCGTTGCGGGTGTGAGAGTTGTTTCAAGTTTTCGGATAGACTCGAAGAGAGTCAACGCAAGGCGAACGAAAAGACAAGGGAAGTCGCACGTGCGGAATCCCTCCAATAATATCGATACGAAGATTCGATATACAGAGGATGTGGATGACGAAGACGACGATGGGATTGTCGAGGACACGATGAACGTGAAGACCTTCGAAAAAGGAGGGATCATAGTCTCGGTAGATGGTAAGTTGTTAACGTCTTCCATGTACGAACCGAGCCTACGAAAATGTCACGATGCTGCCACGACGATCAAAGCCCCTGACAAGAGTGAAATGGGTAAACAAACAACGGAGAGGAAGATAGAGGAAGAGCGAAAGAGGAGCAGTAGCATCGAGGACGAACAGGCCGCGGTGTTCCAAGAGGAACGAGATCAGTTGCGTACAGATGCAAAGAGACGGATCGAAGAGATCCAAGCCCGAGACAAGTGGACGTATAACAAGAGACGCAAGAAGGCGACAGCATACAGGACGGGAGATCTAGTGGCGATCGAGAGGACGCAGGGCGGTCCCCGACTAAAGCTGCATCCGAAGTTCCTTAACTAAAAGTAAAGGTCCTGCGAAATGACCGATACGTAGTGCAGCGAGAGCAGCACGATCACGGCAGCCGACCACATGAAGTGGTGGAATGTTAACGATAGTGATGTAAGTGCGAGCAGCGATGATGAGCACATCTGAGGGCAGATGTGATTGTCAGGAAAGGCCGATTGTAATATCGTAGAATAGCTTTGATTGGAGATCGGCTGAAATTAGAAAACACTGTGTACGTCGTCTTTTTGTAGTTTGTTTACATCCAAGAGCGCCTAGTAACAGTGACGCGAGAAAAGATATGCAGCGTCAAAACAGAAGTACGGTTTCATATTTCAAGGAGTGGCAATCGAGAGGCCAGAGTATGTGAGCCGAAAAGTGTGTGTGTGTGTGTGTGAGAGAGAGAGAGAGAGAGAGAGAGAGAGGACGAGAGCAAGAGCGAGCACGACCGAGCAGGAATGCATTGGCGAGGGTCAGAGTTGATCGAGACGTCGAAGCATAGAGTCGTTAGAATTGAGTTGCGAGTGTTGTCGAGTGTTAGAGTTGTTAGTGAGAGAGAGAGAGAGAGAGAGTTACCAAATAGTTGTCACGTTATTTGATGTAAATACGAGCGTTGCATTTAGTTTTCCTGTTAATCAAACATCGTTTCTCTGTCTAACTAATATCTGCATTTTCAATCCATTATTAATAAATTATAATTAATCGGACAAAATTACACCTTTAATATATTCCGATATTACAATTCTAATGTAAACCCGACATATATATATGTAGATATAGTAAATACTCGAACTTCTAATCGGATAAGTTTTACAAATGTTTAGT
This sequence comes from Bombus bifarius, assembly GCF_011952205.1. NCBI lineage: Eukaryota > Metazoa > Arthropoda > Insecta > Hymenoptera > Apidae > Bombus > Bombus bifarius. The sequence continues at coordinate 9,174 of NW_022884711.1, read as the reverse complement.
AGGGTAAGATTTATTTGTGTCGATAGGATTAATGGCGAAAGCTAATTTTTACTCGTTCGGGCGATTAATATAATACGGTTTATGACAAACGCTATCGTATGATGTAGGCGATGGCGATCGAGATTAGAAGGAATGCGTCTCGCAATGTTCGGAAATAAGTGAACTCGAGGGCGAAAAACTCGGTACAGAATCTTCGTGATTTAAGTCTAACTCTTCTCTGCGCCTCTTTTCTTCCCTTGTAACTTCTGCAGCAATTAATCGTTTGTACCAACGTTCGGCTCGCTTCTTGCTAAGGTGACTTTTATCTTCTCGATTCTTTCTTGTTTTTGTCATCCGATATGATCAAGGTGAAATGAATATCACTCTCTGTGAGCGACTTGTGCGATTTCGCAAGCCTTGCCCAAAGACGGGCAATATTTGCCAACGATGGGAGGAGGAATGCGAAAATCGATAAGTGTTTTCGATAATTGAGAACACCGTAACACAGGTTTAACACAGCGAATAATCAGTTAGATTTAACAATTTAGAAAATATATGTCATTCTTGGCAACTAGTGCAGTCGTAAGCGAGAAATGATTATTTTAATTGGCAACTAGGTTCACTGTGGACAATCAGTGTGGCTTCGTAGGCCTCGCCCAAGGATGAGCAATCTGCTAACGATGGGAAGAGGAAAACGAAAAACCATAGATGTTCTCTGCGTTGAAAACACCGTAATCATTGGTTGATACAGCGAACAATTGTAAACGAAATAGATCGAAATTTTATAAAGTTGTTTTATTACAGACAATTTATTAAATCTTGGCCAAGAACGTTTATTTCAATTTTATATCGTGAATTCAAGACGTTCGGATGAAATCTACGCAAATTGTGTGCTTGATAGTTTTATCTGTCAACTATAGCTGCCGACGGGTGCCTTTGTTCAGAGACAACTTTGTTCGACTGCAAGTTAAAAGAGAAGAGGATATACAATTTCAAATTTCCTACCTTGATTAGATGTAAAGTCGATCGGCGGTATGTATGGCTTGGTGATGTGTCGAATTTTGACAATTAACTTTGATTCCGCAGATGAAGTGACAATACGAATGCTTAATTCGAATGAAGATTTTTTGAAACCCTTTTTAATATTCGATTTCGACGGACAGAGTGACGATGTGAATGGTCTGAATTTTAAATAAGGACTCTTCTACTCTATGTTATTCCCGCTTATTTATAATATCCTAATTGTCGCGTGATGGATCATCTCTATGGGAATCACAGCATTGCTACGTGACAAATTAGGAATTTTCTAACTGTCTACTTTCGCGGATTGTGCTGAAGTTTCGTCTTCTTGATTATCTTATTTACGCTATTCCTAATTTCTCATATTCTTGAGACACGTAGATGCTACTGAAGTTTCGTCTTCTTAATTTCTCGTATTTCGTTGGGTATTAGGGACATGCAAGGTGCGTGATAAAATGTAGGTATCGTAGTAGCTCATATTTTGCTAATGTTGCGTCTGCGATGTTTCCCAGAACTTCCTTACTGATGCCAGTGGAACGTGACAGGCGCGTGCCAACTTGTCCTTGCTGAAGTTACATCTGCGATGTATCTGGTAACTTCCTTGCTGATGCCAGTGAATCGTTCAAGGCGCGTGGCTACTTAGTATTTGCCGAGTCTTCTTATGCGTTAAAATATCATTTTTTTTTTTATAATAGTAAGCTTAATATATTTTTTCATGGTTTGTTTCTTACGGCTGGTTTCTATCAATTTCCAGTATTCTTGCGTTACGTTGTATTGATCATTATTTATTCTTTCTTCGTTACTATCTTTCATTTTATAATCATTTATTAAATATTTATTCCTTCGCTGAAAATATGATTTATTTTGTAACGCATAAAGATTACTATATGAACGTGTTGATTATACAAAATGGCCGCCTGTGAATGTTCCTAGTATATAGTAACATTTTATTAATGTGAAATCTATTATTTATCCGTTAATTATTTGTGACTTTATTTTAATAGTTGACGTACAATTGCAGTGGGAATAATATTATTTTGCATTTATTTAATGTGTGTAATTATTACATGTATTCCGATGCGCACGTGTAAGAGCTATCGTAACAATCCAAGATGGCCGCTAGTGAATGTCTCTAGTAAAAGTGTAGTGACGCGTCCTTAATTTGTTTAATATTGAAATAATTATTCGTCCGTCGCTTATTTTCCTCTATTTTAGCGCAGTTAGAATTTTTAAATGACAATAGTATTGTTTGTGTAATCATTATAATGTGTATATATACTATGTGTTATTTTAATATAATAACATGTGGATTGTGTTATTGTTAATTTTTTTATTTTTATAGAGTGTTCGCTTAATTAATTTAATACTAATATGTGCATAGTGTGTTATTTTAATATAATAACATGTGGATTGTGTTATTGTTAAATTTTATAATTTATCAATAGCACTGTTTTATTGTTGTGTTACAAGTGGTTTATTTTTATAGAGTGTTCGCTTAATTAATTTGATAGTAATATGTGCATAGTTTGTTATTACCAGTTCTATTACGTAACATAACCTTATTTCTCCACGCCAGAATTAATATAATTATGCTATATTAACTAAGTACAATATAATAATTTTTTATCTTAATTGCGGTTGTCGTTGATACTCAGTTAATCAGTTTTGATTAATTCATAACCTATTCCTATATTATTGGCTATTTTCTGTTTCTTTGTTATGCGGTTGTCGTTACCTTGTGCGTGTAATTTGCAGCCTTTACATAGAATAGAGGAGCTAATCTTATACATTGCTAGTTAAAATCTTTATTGTTTATAGGTTCTACAATTCTAATCCTTCATCGCCGAGTCCTTTACTTGGAACGGTTACATGGTGCGCGTTTGGTATCTTCTGGTTCTTCGTTACATGTCTAACACTTATCAAGACTACTTTTATTTATCCTAGAATTGTAAGTATATATATATATATATATGTCGGGTTTACATTAGAATTAGGGTTAGGGGCGTGAAGCGAATCTTCGTTTGGATTACACGTCGTCGTTATGCAATAGAGCATTGGCTAGTGCAAGTACGATTACCATAGAACCGGACAAGTAACCGTGGTAATTAGATACTCGAGAAACTAATGACAATGATCCTAGGTTCAATAACGAATCCGCGGACAACGGGACGGTAGTCGTACGCACTCGCAAAAATCTAAGTCGGATTCTGTGTTAATATTCGCTGACCGTAAGGTGTTAATCTTTTTGTCGATGAGACCGCAAGAGAGAATGACTTTCCGTCCCGGTGATACCTCAGAGGAAAACCATGACGGGGTGTGTCTAAGGACACGAGGTCATCGGATTCGTCGGGGATATCCTACGTTCGGAAAGTAAGGGAAATTGACGTTGCTGCTAATTGGCCAATCTCCATATCGGTAGTTAGAAAAGGATGCTAGCCGCCCTTGCGGGAAGGTTGCTAGTGGGAGACGTCGTTCGTGGAAAAATAGGTCTCTCCTGTCTTCTTGTAACTGGGACAAAGACTGTGTATCTGTTGAAGGATTTTAGGTAACTAGATATTAGTGTTTATAACGGTCCTCGGGCTAGCCGATCACGTACTGCGGAGACGCGTCGGCATCTGGTAAACATCCTGCCCGGAGAATAGGATCTGCGTGTGGCGAGCTACGGGACAGAAACCGTTGGAATGTTTACTGTCACGTGTCGCTACAAATCTTTCTTTTAAGGAGAGCTATAGGGTTACTCAATGCCTTTGTTAGATGGAGAGTTCGTCCCGTTGACCGCGGCTACGTTCGGCGACTAATTGTCGCCTTGAGCCCAAGCTCATTGTCACAAGTCTCAAACAAATACAATTGGGTAGAATGACGGCAAATCGTTTAATTACAACTGTAGATTTTAATTACAATGTTTTTATGGATTTTCCCGAGGTTTCAGAGGGAAGGCACCGGTGTCCTCTTATCTCCGACATATACATAAAACACTATATTTTGTAAATATCTATATAGTAAAATAGTCCGTCCACTATCTTGGTCGCTAAGACCGCTTCGCTAACATCGAATTGTTTTGTTATAATGTCGGAATATTTCCTTGGTTTTCCAGTTTCTTGTTGCTGCCTTGACTGTTTCGGTAGTATCTGGTTCAGTATTCCATAAGTATTCACTTAAGATTGGCAGTAGGCTTCTTGTAACTGCGTTGGCTTTAATGTATATCTTCCGATGTGAGTAACGAGCTTCTTATTATTATCAATTTCTATTCCAAGATGGTTTACAACATTCTTCCCCTTTTTAGGTTATGATTGGTTACCTCGGTATTTATTACCTTCGATATCTTCATACCGTCGTATATTATGTTTTGCAAAGTTGGATCCGTAGCCAATTCTCGTGGAGTTCCTGCATGCACATTTCCTTTAAGGATGATTGGTTGCATACAAACCTCGTTAACTTGTAAGATACCTTTTCTTGTTTGCTAAGACCATTCCGTCGGTGTTGAATCGTTTGTTATAATGTCACTAATTTTTAACTTTCCAATTTTCTCACGTCTTCTTGGTCATTCCAGTAGTATCGACTGCGATTCTTCGTACACATTTACTCCAATTTGGTAGCTGGTTTCTCATCACTGCGTTGACCCTTGTATAAACTTCTTCGATGTGAGTAGTAAATTATCGTTGTCACTCACTTAACCTATCTTAGTTATTTCTTAACTCTTCCTGCACTTATTAACTGATTTTATTTCTTCTTATTAAAGACCGCTGTGTCAACGCTGAGTTATTTCGTTATAATGTCATTAACTTTCTTGATTTTTTCGGTTTTATTTTCCATTAGCGAACTGTAAGTTTGTTGTCGAGCATCAATTATTGATTGTTGTGCTTCGTTTAGTTTAATTGAAATATAATTGTAAATTTTTAATAGTATTATTTTCTTCCATATATATTAAGGCAATTGAAGTTAGTTTATTTATTCGTTTCTGCTGACAGTCGTATACTATGTTCTACGGAGTGGGTCAACAGTTTGTTTCTGCGAAATTCCTGCATGTACGTTTTCTTCTACTATGATTAATTGTGCACTAGGTACTTTTAACTTTCACTGCTTTTAATTATTTTATTGAATTAACATATTGTGTATTTAAATGATGGTTAGAACATAATAATATTCCTTTTTCTTTTACGTTTCTACTATCTGCATGATTCGATAAGCACTGTCACACTTCCTTTGAGTTAGGCACAATATTGTTATAAACATTTAGTAATATTATGTTTTATATTGAAACAATTGAAGTTAATTCTTCCATTTGTTTCAGTTGGCTGTCATACCTTGTGTTCTATGGATATGGACACATAACCTGACTTCGCATATACACTTCCTTCTACGATGAGTAATTGTTCACGAGGTACTTTCCACTTCCACTGTTTCGTAATTATTTTATTGAATGACACATTTTATAATTAATGGTTAGAACGCACATAATAATTTTCTTTTTCCTTTTAGGTTTGTACTATCTGCATGATTCGATAAGCAGTGTCACACTTCCTTTGCTTCAGGCACAATATTGTTATAAACATTTAGTAGTATTATGTTTTGTATCGGAACAATTAAAGTTAATTCCTACATTTGTTTCAGCTGGCTGTCGTAGATTATGTTCTACGGATATGGACACATAACCTGTCTTCGCACATACACTTCCTTCTACGATGAGTAATTGTTCACGAGGTATTTTCCACTTCCACTGTTTTGTAATTATTTTATTGAATTACACATTTTATATTTAAGTAATAGAGCACGCATAGTAATTTTCCTTTTTCCCTTTAGGTTACCATTATCTGCAGTATTCGACAAGCAGTGTTGTTCCATATACTACCGCACTCCGTTGTCTCTTGAAATCGTTCTTGTGGTCTGTTTCGATTGTGTTAGTTTTAACTTGTTCGAGTGTATTGTCCGTGGAATCCCTTTTACTTTAATCTTGACGTTTCGTGTGTAGATTCTGACAATAGTGCCTGGTTTATTGAAGTGTGTTAATATGCCTAGGTGTTTTATATATTTTATATCTAGTTGTATATAAGATATATTTTGTTTATTGTGGTTTTGTATGTCCATATTTGCTGTATATTAAATTGCTTGATATTTCCTGTTTGTTATAAAGGTGTGTATTCCTATCGTTCCATTCCTTTTTCCTTTCCTTTGAATTATTCATAAAGTTATTACGAGATTTGATTAAATTGTCGAATTGTAGGTTATCCTGATTGAATATAGTATTATGTCGTGATTTATTAATTAATTTGCGAGTCACCTTTGGTTAATTGGTTCTTCATAGTTTATCCTTAGTCGAATTATGAAATTATAGGTTATGTTGTACTCTTTATATTTACTATTTCGTTAGAGTACCTATTTTAACTTTGTTATCTCTTATTTGCCCTCGTATACTAATTCTCTATATATGACTACATTTAATTAAACTTTTATTTAAACAATTTCCATTTTCGTTGTATCGTGTGTTCGTTTTGGATATTCGAATTGTCGCTCGCGTTATTTGTATATTGCGTTTTTCCGTTTTTCGGTACGGCACGTGCGTAGCGCGGGACGTGACACCCCCCTCTCGGGGTTCAAATTTCCGAAGGAAATTTGACTGATCGCATCCCTGAGCTCGTTCGGAGCGGATGTAGTGACTGTTGGTAGTTGCTTTACTATAATGGTCGGTGTGATTGATATTCCTTGTAATCCTGATAATATCGAATTCATCAATCGTTGGAACGTGTTGGTGCGTTTTTCAATATATCTGTTCCCTCCAGCGTCTCGCCTGGAAGATGAAATCTGTCTTGATTTTTCTGTATTAGTGCTTCAACGTTTCTTCTTTCTTCTATGTTTAAATGTTCCAGTCGCAACAATTCCATTATTTTGTCGAACCTTGTTTCTTTAGATACTGAAATATTGTTGCACGTAGTATGAGAGAGCGAAGTGGGAATTATAAATTCTTTAATTACCATTGTAGGTATGGTAAATTCGTAATCCCTCAATGTGGTATTAATTACTTTTAGATAACCCCGTCTCTTATGGTTTCTCACAACCGCGTTTCCGAAATAGACTCCCTTAATCTGTTCAATTTTGGGAATAAATCCCTCGTTTGCCTCCGGATTTGCAATATTTATTGTACGTGGTACCGAACTTCGTTTCAGCACAATTATTGTATCGAACGGGATGTAAATACTTCCCCATTTAATATGTTTTTGCTCGTAATGCAGACGAGCTTTGCATCCTGCAAAAATTCGGATCCTAAGATTCCGTTTTGATCGATCAGCAATGATTCATCAAGTACATGAAAAGTAACTGAATGGCCCGCAACCTGTATTATTGTCTGCCCTAGGGTGACCAGATTCTTTGCCGAAATTCCTCGAAATTCAATTGATTCTTGCTCGTTGATGGTTGCTGAATCGGGTAAGGCAGGTTTCTTGATGATATTGATTTCTGATCCGGAGTCTAAAAGTAAATATGTTTTAGTTTTTAAATCTGGGGAGACTATTCGTGCAGTTGGAGTATTTGGGGAATCGTTTGGGTTTATATATTCGTTTCCCTTGCAAGCTACTAAACTTTGTAATATTTGCTTCATGACTTCCATGTATCCAATTACTATTTTCTTCCCTTTCTTCATTTTAGTTTTTATTTTACGCCAAGACGCAAGTTTACTGACACCGATCCAATTATCCAATTGCTTGCCAATAGCATTCAAAATACAAATTTTTGAAAGTACCGCAGCCATGTTAACCCAAAAATATTTTGTATATAGTATAGTGTGATACCATCTATATTTTCCTGGGGGAATCATAAGATCGGCACTACCTACTATGTTACCTACGTCAAATATTAGATGTAGTAACGAATAAAGTATTTTTAATCCAATTATAATCCAATGGCTAGCGTATTTATTCAAGTTTTTATATATATATTCAACTGGTGATTCCCTATGTTCTCCCTTTTGATGTCTTTGAGCTTGTTGAACTTGCGTTTCTTCAGCTTGAAAATGTTTAGAATCCTTTTCCTTAGTTACCCTTTTTTCTTCTTTATTTACTTTATTCACAACACCTTGATTTTTCTCTACCTTTTCAGGATGAATAGCTTCACTGGAAGTGCTTATTATAATTAAATTATTATTTATTTGTATGGAAGGTTTAGGAATATTTTCGGTAGATTTAGAATTATTCTTTGAATTTTTATTACAAACCTTTTTGCTTATAGATTCTGTTTTGGATTTAAGGATAGCTATATTTTTATTCTCTATAGTGTGATCTTCCTTGCAATTTAATGATTTGGCTTTGAGTTCGATAAAGTTACCTTCTGATGGTTTTATAGAAGTTTTTGAGTGAGATACACTCGCTATCTCTTTTTCTATTATGGTTGAAATATTCACGAAATTTGTGGAGTCTTGCTTTTGTATCTTTGCCAAGTCGAACGTGGAGAGGCACTTCGCACTTCCCAGCGGGTCCAATATCTCCGTGATATTAGGCAGTGGATAAGCGTTGCCTATCGTCTCGTCGTTCAATTTCCTAGTTTCTGCTTCATTGTTTAACGTGACATTATTCCTTATCACAGCAACGGAATGGTGTTTGCATTGAAAAGTTGATTAGTTGAAATGGTCAGCATCTCTCTTTTGATTTATATCTCTATCGAGGTATTTATTTATGCATCTTTCTTCCCAGGTTATTGCTCTTGCTTCTTTCCTGACATCTTCTATTCCCGGGTTGTTTAGATGTTTCCGCGACGGCGGTACAAATCTTCAGTCCTGGCGGTTGTTTCCGATGTAGATATTATTGCATGGTGGATGAGCGTTGTTTCGGTTATAATTATTGGAAGGTGTCGGATGTTGGTATCGAATTCTATTGTTTGCTTGTTTTAATTCTCGTGTTGCTTTCACGGCTTGGCGGTACGCATCGTCCAAGGATTGGTATCCTGCTATCTTTACTCGTAAATACACCTCGTTTGGGAGCCCCTTAACGAAAGCTTCCCTCGTGTCTCGATCTATCCTATCTTGAAATACGGTGCCGTACTCGTACCTTTCCCCGTTCATTATTGCCAGTCTGAGATCTCTGACGCGATTTATGTAGTTTATATTCGTTAACCGTTTTTCCCGGACCGAACATATCTTTTAATTTATTCCCGAAATCGTTTAAACTTATTACTTCTGTGTCTTCTACG
>NW_022884710.1:0-15187 GCF_011952205.1 Bombus bifarius | reverse complement strand
ACGCTCAAACGATGCTGGAGAGATCGAAAGGTGACTCGACGGGTAAAGCAGCTTTACGACAGCTGAAGAACCAGTTAGAAGATGCAGAATGCGCTAGAGCAGTTGCAGTTAAAGCGAAACAGGCACTGGAGCAAGAACCGAATGAGACGCAGGCTTCGTTGCAGGAAGTACTGCGGCAACGTTCCGAAGCAGAAGATCGTGTTAATGTAGCTAGTCACGAACGAACTGAGCTACTGTCGCAATTGGAAGAAAATAAAGAAGAGTTAGCAGAAGTTTTGAAGAAGTATCGGGCAGCTGTGCAGCAAGTGTCGGAGGAACGGAGAATAGTGGCAAGACACGTGGTGATTGGTAAAGTGGACCACGAGATGGTGTCCTCGTCGGATTCTTGCGGCCAGCAGGAGGACTTAGCGAACATCACGAGGAGGAAGAATCTGGCTAAACAACAGCAGCAGGATGTTGTTGATGATATTTGCGAATTTACTGAGAAGGATAGCGTTGCGGGTGTGAGGGTTGTTTCAAGTTTTCGGATAGACTCGAAGAGAGTGAATGCAAGGCGAACGAAAAGACAAGGGAAGTCGCACGTGCGGAATCCCTCCAATAATATCGATACGAAGATTCGATATACAGAGGATGTGGATGACGAGGACGACGATGGGATTGTCGAGGACACGATGAACGTGAAGACCTTCGAAAAAGAAGAGATCATAGTCTCGGTAGATGGTAAGTTGTTAACGTCTTCCATGTACGAACCGAGCCTACGAAAATGTCACGATGCTGTCACGACGATCAAAGCCCCTGACAAGAGTGAAATGGGTAAACAAACAACGGAGAGGAAGATAGAGGAAGAGCGAAAGAGGAGCAGTAGCATCGAGGACGAACAGGCCGCGGTGTTCCAAGAGGAACGAGATCAGCTGCGTGCGGACGCAAAGAGACGGATTGAGGAGATCCAAATCCGAAACAAGCGGGCGTATAACAGGAGACGCAAGAAGGCGACAGCATACAGGACGGGAGATCTAGTGGTAATCGAGAGGATGCAGAGGGGTCCCGGGCTAAAGCTGCATCCGAAGTTTCTTGGACCGTATCGGGTGATAAAAGTCCTGCGAAATGACCGATACATAGTGCAGCGAGAGGGGGAGCACGAAGGGCCACGTACAACTTCCACGGCAGCCGATCACATGAAATGGTGGAATGCTGACTATAGTGATGTAAGTGCGAGCGGCGATGATGAGCACATCTGAGGGCAGATGTGATTGTCAGGAAAGGCCGATTGTAATATCGTAGAATAGCTTTGATTGGAGATCGGCTGAAAATAGAAAAACCGTGTACGTCGTGTTTCTGTGGTTCGTTTACATTTAAGAGTGCTTACGTGACTGAAGGCACGTAGTTGGTAGTTCTTACATAGGTATGAGGGAAACAATAGACAACGTTAGAAGAAGGACGGTTTCGCTATCCAAGGCGAATCGAAAAGTGTGCGTGTTGCGAGAATCAGAGTTGATCGAGACGTCGAAGCATAGAGTCGTTAGAATTGAGTTGCGAGTGTTGTCGAGTGTTAGAGTTGCTAGTGAGAGAGAGAGAGAGAGAGAGAGAGAGAGTTACCAAATAGTTGTCAAGTTATTTGTTGTAAATACGAGCGTTGCATTTAGTTTTCCTGTTAATCAAACATCGTTTCTCTGTCTAACTAATATCTGTATTTTCAATCCATTATTAATAAATTATAATTAATCGGACAAAATTACACCTTTAATATATTCCGATATTACATTATCGCGATGTAATATTTATCATGCTTATTTTGTACGTAAAACGAATCGTTGGAATATTCCCGAAGCTAACGAAGCATTTCCCAAAAGTTAAACCGAAGAAATTAACGCGAATAGTTAAGTGAAATTTTTCCATTAACTTGCTGACCAACCGGCAAATAAAAAATCATAAAAATTGTTTCAATGTGTTGAGGTCACGCATAACTTCTTTTTTCATTGACGATTACCAAACAGGTAAAATTTCGAAATTGTACGAAGGCCACGTGACCAGATCGTATTGGAATTTGAAGTGCATGGAAAAAGACAACTCGAAGTACAAATCTTGAGATGTACTACTCGAAGTACAAACGTGAACTAATGGATGCAGAAAAGCAATTAACGCCAAACATCCGAACAGCATCTTGGAGCCCGTCATTGTTCTGAAATAAAAGAAGTGACGAATTAAAAAGACGCAGGACTAATAATAATAAAGGAAACTTAGTTCGTATTATAAATTGAATTTACATCAGAAAAGAAGCACGATCACGCGAAACAGATCGTAGAAATGACAAATATCATCGATATACGTTTCAGTGTAATTTCACTTTTGAAAATTATTTAGTTTAATACGATCGTATTCATCGCTCTGAAACTTTCATTGTGCTGCAATTTGTGCTGCGTCTTTTTAATTTCTCTATCTTTCTGTGTTTTCGGAAAAATTACTTGAAAGATTAAGAATTGCTTGCCTTATTTTATTTTCGATTAGTTAGGGTTTGATTATTCCAGGTAAGGTTTATTATTTATAACAGGTTTTATCACTTGTTTATTAATTAGGAGTTTGTTATTTTAGGATTAGTACCTTTTAGGATTTCTTATCCTTCGAGTTTCTGTTTCAGATATCTAGGTCTATTTCAAGATGTTTTATTACATTAGGATTATTTATTCGATTAAGATAATTTAAGAGTTTCACAATGTACAAAGAAATAATCGCGTGAAATTTAGATTTATGCTTTAAACGTATTAAACACGCGGTAATTTCAATGTCTATAGCCTCGAACGTGTTCTGATTAGTTGTGTCATTGTCTGTGACATTGAAATCACAAAAATCCATTGCAAGTGTGCTGTCATGCAATGTGGATGTAATTGGGTTTTTTGGGTATTTCCTGTATCATCTGATTTGTACAGTACTATTTTAACGCAAGGACAGGAAAGTTATTATATATTTCCCGTCCATTATTTGAATCGTTGTGAAGTGTAACGAATTATATTCGATTCGAGGAGATGTTAATGAATTACCCATTTCATATGTAATTACATGGAAATAAAAATCATTGCAAAAATAATTGATCTAATGACAACGGAATTTCCAATATTTTTTTGTTTCGTCACGTCTTTTTCATAATATATCTTTTATAGGTACGTGATTTATTAATCGTTCGAATGGAAATAATTATTCGTATAATATTCAAATGATTCTAGCCATAAAATAAATTAAAACGATACCTGTCAATGATATGCAATCTGCGTATGACGTCAACCTCGATCTATGCTTATACAAGAAATTTTATCAATCAATGACTAGATATACAATAATCAAATATTATAAAATTTCCTGAAAACCTTTAGGTGTTAATATTAAGGTGTTAATATCTTTAATATTTGCAAGTTATTGTTTAGCGCTAATTAGTTAGAATGTAACAAGTGGTGTACCAGAATTGAGATAATTAAGCCACACGAACAATCTTATTTAGATCTTTTTAATTTTTTAATTCTCTTTTGCTCCAATACTTTGTAAAATTAATCTTCATTAGCTACTACACATCATAGAATAACAAGAGATAATTTTTCTTATATAACGTTTCATTCATAAAATCTATCATTAAAGTATATCTTCATAAAAATATCATTCCATACTAACGGTATATTTGGTGTCATACGAGATAACAGTTACCAGTGATGACATATGTAACTTTATAAAGATATCTCGTTTTATTATATATTAAAAGAATGTACTCATTGCTGCTATATTTCAGATGAAAAAAAGGAGGCAACGATTTTACAGTAAAATCGTTCGTTTACAACTGATTCATTTACATTTCATGATAATACTGTGCATTCTGAATATGCTATGATTTGGTTTAAAATAATAAATAGTCCATTCTTGCATACTATTGTTCCAGCTTTACTTGTATTTTCGATATTGATATAAATAGAAAGACAATTAATGTCGTTCGAGTCTATTTTCGGATCATTTATATTACGTTTAATCCATATAGTTATTATATGAGACATAGTATCGTAAAATTTGGAAGAATAAAACGTTCGTACAGGATGTACATTTTATAAGAACTCCAACAAATCTGCGTGTGCACCTAAAATACAAACCGATAGTGATTGTTCATAAGTTTATATACATTATCTAATGTCAATCGAAGGTATCAATTCTTTTTCTCCATAAGAGTACTTTTTCATTTATATGTGTTCAAAAATACATGTGTTCAACCGTGAAGCATATGTCACCTACAACGAAAAAGAGTTTTCCTATACTTAATATTTCCTTTATATACCCATGAAAGTCTATTCTTCGCGTAGTATGAAATTATGAATAAATCTGGAATATTGTTCAATCTGAAAAGAAAAATAACTTATTGACATCATTCATTGATACGAGATTCAGAATGTTTGTTTTGTCTTGCAGAGAAAGAAGGCAGCCCTTTCTTTTAATGTGAAATAGAAAGCGAAAATTTGAAAACAGATTTTTTGGAAATTTACTTGCAAATATCGTTTTCAATATCGTGATTTTCTTCCCAATGGTACTGTACTTTCAAATTTTCCAGTATCCCTCTAAAAACAAAAAGTCGAACCTCGTTATTATTAACGTAGGCATTACAAGGAAGAGAAGTATTAGAAAGCAGCTCCTTTTTATTATGGATTTCTTTATAATCGTGTAAATAAGAAATTCCGGAAATTTTTTCCTCAAGAATTTAATTCTTGTGTTTTGATTGATAATTATTACACTGCATACTAACTTTTCGCATACTGTTCGCGTCTAACAATTTCCTAATAATAACTACTTCAAAATTACATATGTTCTTGCACGAATTCAAAAGTACGTATGATACAATTACAATTGATTCTAAAATAATAATTATTTAAAGATATTAAGATACTAATTAAACGTTTCACTATATTTCAAAATCTGGAACAACAAATTTTTATTTATAAAAAATGAAACTGTCTTTATATATTCTTTGTCATGATGCTATTTCTTATTACCATGTCGACATTTTTTAAAATTCATTTTGTTATCTCTACGCAATATGAAAATTCATATACTGCTTAATATTTTTTACATATTATCCATCCACCGCATGATATCTCCTGAAAAATCAAAATATTAATGTTATATTATTACAATGCTTCTTAAATTTCAATTTTTGACAAATTTGAAATCCAATATATTTTGCACAATTATTATTTATCAAAAAATTCTAAGTTAGTAACTTTCTTTTCAAATGGCAAATAACATATACTTTGACTTACCTGTAAGTTTTTGTTCCTAATCATCATTTCCTCTTATAGAACATCATTATTGTTCTCATAATTACTACCAGTGTCATAGATATTGTAGTGGCTACAACTGAATTAATAGAAAATGATAAATAACTGTGTATAACACTAACACATAACTGTGTATAACAATGACACATAACTTTTACTTACATATCAGTCGATAAGGGATTACTGTGATATCCTGTTGATGTTTCTTAAGGCACTTGATTAGGTGTGATACGGTATCATTCCTTATGGTATACTGTAGATAAGTATTTTAGAAAATAACAAGAATAAATCTAAATTATTCAGAGGTTCCAGTTTCGGCTTAGACATAAATACAGGACCATTTGCAAAGAAGAAAGGGTGCGTTTCTACAGCCTCGTTATAGTAACCATGAATACCAATCTCTGAATTACTGGTTACTAAACATAAATATCCTATAAAATTTAATATATTTCTTTAATTTTTAATACATACATGAGTTAGTAGTTCTAAATTATGAATCATCCTACCTGTGATATTACACTTTTCCTTATAATATCATCACTCAAGTGAACAACATTAAGATCATGTAAACCATGTCATCCTATCTTACTGTGAAGATACTTAGTTATGTTATCTAACATTATAAAAATATCATCAAATTCAAGTCCTTTTATTCACATCACATGGCCACGGCGATCTGGTTCTTCGTTATATAATGTTCTAAAATTTGTCGTATATATAGGATGTACAAACCCTGATATCAAGGTATCAGTTCTTCCTTCCCAAGGGACAGTTTCATTAAAATTCTGATAGAATTAAAAATTAATTATTAATATTCTAACAATCATATATGTTAAATACATTATAGTCAACGATATATACCTGAGCGAATGTAGGGGTGATTCCTTGATAATTATAAATGTCATCAGCCCACATCATTGTGCCACTTCTTTGTACTCCAGCCTCTGGATTAACAGCCTAAACAAACATACAAAATTTTATAGAAGCTGCACAAAATATAGTATATATGCGCAATATTGAAGCGTTCAAGGGGATATAAAGGTAATGTACATCACATACACGTGTACTCTCATGCAACAAAATACAATTAGATTTAATAGTATAAGCTCTTTTATTCATCATAATAGATTGGAAATTTAAGTGTCTTACGAGGGTGAGTAAAAAGTTACCCGCTCTGTCGGTGTAGAATTTATTTTAAGCAATTGTCAAAAAAGACATACATCATTTTTTGACATAATCACTCAATTTCTGTATACACTTTGTCCATTTGCTGAAGGACCTTCGTATTTTCTCGTTAAAAAATGTTTTGGGCTGAGCTGCGAACCACGAATGCATCGTCGTCTTCACCTTTTCATCAGCTTTCTCGGCATCCATCTCGCACAAACTTTTTAAAACCCAAATCTGTCGTGCACTATTGCATAAGCAGAGCCGTGGCTGATTTGCAAATGATTTGCCACATTATCCAGTGTCACTCGTCTATTCCATAGATAGCACGTTCAATGTTGTCATCGTGGATGTGGACGGGCGTCCAGCTGTTTTTTCATAACACTTGTGCGATCTTCTTTGAACTTTTGTGCCCATTCAAACACACTTCGTGACAAAACACTTTCTCCATAATGTGCATTAAATCTTTGATAAATATAGGCATCAAACATAACCCTCCGACCACAAGAAACGAATCACAGCATCCTGCACTGTTTTCCTGCAAATCACCATTGCAAAGCGCCATTACTCGCGCAACGGTCACAAACGAATTGACGTAACACAATGAAACCTACGCAGCAGCACTGAACAGATATTGACGTCATACGAAGAGTGCAGATGGATCAATACGGTCGACAGAAGTTTTAACTATCTGGAGTGCGGATAAATTTTTACCGAGAGTCGTATAGGAATCTATAATCTGTAAGTACACCTTTGGCTGAATGGAAATTTCTCTTACATATAGTCAAAAATGCAGAAACAGTGTATTGAATTGGAAAGTGATAAAAAATAAGCGAAGTTTCGAGGTTGCATGTGATTGCATGAGTACACAGGACGTTTTTAGCGAATAAAAAATAATTTTGAAAGACACGAGACTTATCTTGTATTTTATGCACTCTCTGTGTCCGAATCTCCAGAAGCTCTCTATCTTATGAAGTGTTTTAGATTAGCCGGAAAATTTTGTATGTACATGCAAGAAGTATACGATCTAAGTGGAATATTCCATTATTCTCTTGATACAACAGAAACGAAATTTACAGAACTTCTCAGAAAGTTGGTTTATTATTACCAAATTAATAGAATTAATATACGTTTATCATCTTTACATACCTAAGTCGTGGAGGTTTATCGTGCGTAAAAAATTAGTGTCGTTTCAAAGTTACATTTCGTACATTTTAAGCCTATAATTTGTAACGTACAAAACAATGTAAATTTGAGCTGTTTCTTATCTCCACAATAAGAAAATCCAACTTTACGTTTTTTACACAATGATATTTATGGAACAGTAATATCATATTATTGCATCGCTTGGAGAATGAAGTCAAGGTACGATGTGACCCTAGTGTAAACGCTGGGATACCCAGCTGTGCCGCACTTATAAGCATAAGACACAATACCTATTAAATACGAGGTTAATTCATGTTGTATCAGCAGTGGTCCGCCGCGGTCAGCCTGAAAGGATCGTTAAATTTTTAATCAAAGATACTGAAATATATCGATCGAATTGTATTGAAATTATACTTATATACAGTAATAATCTTCTATTGATTTGTGTATTGAAATACTCCAATTTATAATGTACATGTTATATGTATTTTGAGCAAAACTAAGATTAGAAGGAAATTAGATTAAATACCATAATGAGGTGTGAGAAGTGGGCAAAACTATTAAATTGTGTTTATCTATTATTTCTAATGTTTAAGACGTCGATTTGATGTTAATTCGAATTGACGTGTCTTCAGATACCGTATAGTTTGTAGTAACTCTGTAACTTAATTACCGTACAAGAATCCTCTCCACCCTGAGCATGTTCGGCGCATATTATACCATCAGTGATATCAGGTGCATTAGGAAATTTGGAATAAGCTATTTTGCATTCGGCGTTCTTAATCACTGGCATTTGTACTTCCATTAATGCATTACGTCGTGGTCGTCCTACGAAGAAAATAAGAAAGATATTTAAGACTGGAACTGTTTAATTTTATTATAAAATTGATATCACTTACTATATCTTAACGCTCCCCATCCAGCAACAAGGGGGTTATAGCCGACGAAGTTGCTCTTTCGTAGGGGCTCTTTCGTACAAATGGGATATACGTACCCTGAAAAATAAAAAAATAAATGAAAATGCAGGAAACGAATGACCAAAAGTATGAGAAAGAATTGTACACGCTTTATGACACAATATATGTGTACAGTAAGAAATTTCAGGATATGATACTTCAGTAATACTCAATAGCATATATATATATTTGAGGACTTACTCGAAAATGGCACCTCCTCCACCAATATAAGAATGACAATATTATGATTGTGTATGTTTTCTATTCCATTCATATGTGCACAATGTGCTGCGGTCAAAACATGCCTAGCCGTTATCAGGGAACCTCCGTACTTCCATAGTGGTTTGTCTGGGTTTCGGGGATTACGAAAACTTAATGCAGCGATCCATGGCCAAGCGCCTAAAATGCAATAGTCATAGTTGTGAATATACATAATTTTTTCTCACATAATGAGTAACAACGATTATTACCTATTCGATATTCGATCATACAGCAGACGATAAGTACATACGTACAAATACTCTGAAATAGAGATTTGATAAAGACAGAAATTAAATTTTTATTCCAGTGGAATACAAATTATTAAATAATTCTATATAATTTCTATTTGAACTATACTGAACTATAAAGTTCAAACGTGTAATTTCTGCCCTAACAGTTTTTGATCTCTATCCATATTATTACTCCTATATCAATTTTTTATTTCAAGCAAAAAGATACTCTTCCTAACATGAAGTAAAAGAAAGAAATAATTCAAGTTAATAAGTAAAGTTACTACCGATAAAATCATAGCATTATTATTTAGTCTAATTGAAATGTACATTGATGTGCTGTTTAATGCCTTTAAAGTTCATTCTTTGCAGTAAATGGCTTATTATTAATCGGAAAGAAAGACATAAAACGTGCCTTTTTGATTGTCCGGTGTGGTACGTACATTCTGGATCAAACAATTTTAAAACATTTATACAGTTCAAAGATGCGTAAGAAAGCGACACCGATTACTCAACTTTCGAAGTAAAAAGCCGATCAAGTCCACCGGATTGCCCTACAGACACGTATTAATCCGTAAGAGTTAGTCATCATGTTGATAATAATTATCTAAAGAAACTTTTCACGTGAAAATATAAAATTTTAATTGATTAGATATTGTGTTAGCCATACTTAAGAAAGAAAATGAAAATGAATGAAATGAAAGAAAAGGACTACCTTCAACCTCATTTTTTAAATAAACACTTTGTCAGTTTTGCGGTAAATAAATTCTTAGGAATTCAGGACAGTTTTTAGTGAATCATTTTGTTTCGACCGTTCGCGGAGAGACGCGATCGCGAGATAGCACGTCAACGAGAGTTGTAAGTTCCCGTTACGATTAAATAATCGACGCCACGAACTGATCGATCCCCTTATTTCGATTATGATAATAAGGGTAGTTCAATGAAATTCCACAGAATTAACACAAATAAATTAATGTTTATTTCAACAACTTATTAACTAGAAAGATATAAATGGAACAAAAAAAATGTAACTGCGTTTTGGTTGATAAGTAATGCGCGACATACCACATGTGTTGACGGTTCGACTTCTCGAAAAGTTCTGAACGCCTTTCGATTTTTTTCGTTTTTTCTGGAAGGCGACCCTCACTACGTTCGGATCACGCCACATTCTTTTACTGCGAGGTAAAATACGGGCCACGAGTCGACGTTTCTGGAAGTCGCCCTGCTTAATGAACCACGCGCTTGCCACTACAATGTTTGTTTGCCGGGCAGACGCGACGATCCGTCTGCGACATTATAGTGGCGCTATCGATAGTTAAGAATATGACCTATGGTAAGCCGCGTGGCGTAACATTCTCCCCCCGTTGAGAGGGTACCGATCAAACTAGCGAGGTGTGGTTGAAGTTCCCATCTTATTTCGTCTCGGTGGCTAGTTGTTCGGGTTTCTCGAGATCGGGTTGAATTGGCAGTGGGACAAGCCTTTTGACGCCCCGATCCAAAATGCTCTTTGCCGTCTGAACTGTAGCTGTCCGGATGACACCATCGGCGCCTGGATGAACCTTGATAACTCGGCCCAGAGGCCAATGCATGGAGGGAACGTTGTCCTCTCTGAGGATGACGATTGTGCCCTTTTGGATGCTGTGTCCACCCTTGCTCCATTTATTGCGGTTGGTTAGCTCGTTCAAATACTCCTTATGCCAGCGGTTCCAAAATGTTGTTTAAGCTGTTGGATATGCTGCCATTTGGAGAGTCGGTTCGATGGAATGTCTCTGAAATCTCGATCACGTAAGCACATTAATGAATCGCCAATGAGGAAATGTCCGGGAGTGAGGGCTAGGAGATCATTTGGATCGGTGGAGATAGGAGTTAGCGGGCGGGAATTGAGGACTGCTTCTATTTCTATGATAAGAGTATTACGGTGTTAAGCTCATATGTTTCTGTTTCTCCACTCGCGCTGCGCCATAATATCCTTTGATATTTCCGATCCTCTGGTCGTACGAGGAATTGCCGATACATTTTCTCGATGTCGCCAGTGAGTACGTACTGATGAGCGCGGAATCTAATTAATATACAAAATAAATTGTGAATTGATTCGAGAATATAGGATTTCCCCATTTTCATGATTATCGTGATTTTTGTATAAATATATTTTTTAACATACTAATAATTGGGTACTTATACTAGCAAAGTCGTTGAGTAACAAGCCACTGATGCTAACACAAATAGCATTGTCGTAATTAAATATTTCTAAATATTCATTTTTCATTTTGAACCTGTAGAAACAATTTATTATATATACTATTAGCTAAGAAATTGCATATTTAATTAAGTCGAAATATAAAACTTAGTTATTTTGATAATTTAGAAAATAAAAAACTGACAAACATTTCAATTTAATTTATGGTTGGAAGAAAAGACAGTTATTTTTCATTAATTGAAATATTGCAATGCAGAGTACTTTCCAAAATACGGCGAGAGTATTCCTGATGGTGAAACGAGCGTTGCTTCATCGAACGCAGCTAAAGAAAACAACATCTATGTAGTTGGTGGTACGATGCCTGAAATAGAGGGCGATAAATTGTACAATACCTGTACTATTTGGGGTCCCGATGGAACTTTGATAGCAAGACACCGAAAGGTAAGTAATATATTCCTTTATGGCTTTGAATTTGAAAATATCGGGGTGAAGAAAGTGACTCTATCTAGGAATAATTTAGGAATATACATATGTACATACGTATACTATAACCAATTCTATAATTTACGGTTTATAAAATACGTTATGATACGGGAAACGCCCATTTTTGTTGTAATGTGTTTGTTGTTGTATAAATTTTTCACATACTTAAAATATTATTATACTTATTTTTTCTCCTTTTTAAACATTATTAAATGATAAGATTTTTTAATAAAAGAAAGTGATAAAAACGCTGTCAGTTATTAAATAAAAAATAATTAAAGTTTAGGAGTTGGTAACTTTGATATTAAATTACAAAAGTTGCAGCAATATAATTAGCGACCACATTTTTATGTTATTAGGTACATCTATTCGACATCGACATTCCTAATAAGATTACTTTTCGAGAGAGTGATTCACTCAGTCCTGGTAACTCCCTAACGACGTTCGATGTGAAGGGCTGCAAAATAGGTATTGGCATTTGCTATGATATTAGATTCGAGGAAATGGCACGCATTTATCGGAACAAAGGTACAGTAACTTAATCGATCAATACTTAACTAGCAAAAAATTAAATATCTTTCTTAAATATATTCTATATAAAATTAATATAATCTGTAACTCTGTATAAAAAGAAGCTTAATTTAAAAAACCAGTATATTTGCTGAAAATGAAACAAATAAAAGAATTAAAAGCACAATAAGAGGACTGTCCTCGCATATTCAGAAATGATGGAATGTGAACCGTGCAACTACGAAGTTAATTGGTATTCGGTGGCTTCATATTTCCTGCTTCTCTGGGTTAGGTTGCCAAATGCTGATATATCCAGCGGCATTCAATATGACCACTGGACCACTGCACTGGTCATTACTTCAGCGTTCCAGAGCGAATGATAATCAATTATACGTTGCCTGCATATCACCGGCTCGTGTTCCTTAAGCAAGTTACGTCGCATGGGGACATACACAGTTGACCAATCCCTGAGGAAAGATTCTTTACGATTTGGAAACTCAAGAGAATATGGCAGTCACCGATATCGGTAATTTACAGCTTAAAATTAAAAGCGAGAGATCCATGATGTACTTAATTTTTAGTCTCGTTAATTTATCGATTTAGCCATCTTCCTCTGTATTTGTTGAATTTATTAGTAAGCATTACTTATTACTTCGTATGTTTCTTTTTTCTATCAGATGTAAAAGTTGTTGAGGAAGTAAGGGCTCGGATACCTACATTTTCTCAGAGACGTACAGATTTGTACGACACTGTCTGTAAGAAGGAGTAACTCTACACTAAAACAGAAAATGTTTTTTTATAATATTTCTACTACGATATCCTTTTTTTGTGAATTATTACTAATTTCTTATCATTTGTACTAAATGAATGACTCAATTAAGAAAACTAAAACGTTATAAATAATAATCTGTATATCTTGTGTATCAACATGTAATTGGATATTATAATAATATAGGAATGCTATAATAATATAGGATAATAATATAGGAGAATAATAATATAGAAAAAAATACATGCTTTTAAACACCTTTAATATCGATCACATAAATTGTTATAATTCACAATGATTACGCATACATAAAAGACCCCTTGATAGTAAAATTTACGATCAAAAGGCAATTACGTATCGTTTAACAACACTTCTTATATATAAACATCAATTCGAAGTTATCAGCTTGGAGAAATTGGTCGATTAATACCTGTAGATTGTCTGTCTCGATGAAAGAATTAAAGAGAGCAAAAACATGATAATGCCGCTAATATAATATTCCTTCTTTCTTGTATCTGTCTGCCTCTCAGGTCGTTTTACTAATTACAATAAGTAATTTCGACTTCTTTGCGCTCTCTTTTAACGCATTCGAGACCGAAAGAAATTCATATCAGTCAGTAGGCAAGTGTATAATATACATATTTTATATATAACTTATGTAGTAATGTATATATCATGTTAATTTCATATTTTTTTCAATATAGAATTATTATATATATATATATATAACTGTACATAATACATTATAGAATAACATAGTATATAATTTTATATTTTAAAAATATGAGGCATACTATTTAAGATTGTCAGCAACAATTTAAGATTGAAAGCAGCGACTGATTTCCGTTGAGATAATAGGGGTGATTGAGTTTGTATAACACTGTGATTCACTGAATTATAAATTATATATTTCCAACACTTAGATTACACTGACGTAGAGAAATAAATAGTTAACAACTTGTCGCACGAAGATGTGATAGATATGTACGCTAGAGCAGGGCTCTTATAATGGAAATTAATGTATTAATGGACTTAGCACTATAATATATTTAGGAGAGAAGATGTATGTTCGACAACACCGAGAACCGACAAAAGATTTTCGTGAAGTATCCGACTCTCGCGCTATGTGTAGACTGCCGCGTTAGGCGTTAGTTTTTAGACTGTCTGTCGCTCTTTTTCTAATACGGAAGAAAAGTTCGGTGTGGGTGTGCCCCTGTGCCTAAAGAACGCGGATTCGTTGTTCCCACTTTCGTTAGGAAAAGTGAGGGTAACGCACCGCGGTGTCGATTGGTCATGACCTGCACTACTGCTCGAAGGGATGAGTAGGAAGTCTCCTACCATCGTGGTGGATAGATGACTGTGTGCGTGAGGAAAACATAGCTTGTTTTATTAGAGGGCTATTCGGATTTTCCTAATGGGTGCATACCCGCTTTCTCCGTGTTTTAAGTACGCCTAATAAACCCAAGGACCTCTCTAAAAACCGACTGTGTTTCGAGAATATTTTTAAGCTTTAGAAATTCTTCAAGACAAACGGATTGAAGACACATGGCGAAACAATACAGGGAAGTGAAAGTTATGGTGGGTCCTTAGGTTTATTGAGGGTCGAAGTGACGTTACGCAGGCCGGTTGTTGTCCGGTGGCGCGAGCTGGCGCGGGCTGGCGTGCAGATGTTTTAGGCGGCGTAACAACAAGGAAGATCCTAGAAAATGAGAAGGGTGGATTAGAAGAACGAAGAAAACTCGAAGAAGATACAGAGACAGAAGTCAATTCAAAAGGTATATTAAATAATAAGTGCGATTTACTTGATACCGAAAGAGCTATTGAAATTAATGATACGGTTCAAGATATTAAATTTACTGAAGGTAGAAGCCGCACTCAAAATGATATGGAAGATGTAGTAGAAGATTCACAAGAATTATCTAATAAAAGTAAGTTATCAGAAATAAGTATTGCACTTAACAAAATTGAATATACAAAAACTATTTTACGGAATAAAAAGAATTCATTAGAAAGAGAAAGAGGAGTAAGGAAAAAGAAGAAAATGTACAGACAGAAATTATTTCAAAAAATATATCAGATGATAAATGTGATTTGCTTTAGAAAAAAAAAAAAAATATATTATCCACAAACTACATTAGGAATTTATCTATTTTAGTGAGGAGAAAGAGAAA
>NW_022884709.1:0-13265 GCF_011952205.1 Bombus bifarius | reverse complement strand
TAATATATCTTTTATAGGTACGTGATTTATTAATCGTTCGAATGGAAATAATTATTCGTATAATATTCAAATTATTCTAGCCATAAAATAAATTAAAACGATACCTGTAATGCAATCTGCGTATGACGTCAACCTCGATCTATGCTTATACAAGAAATTTTATCAATCAATGACTAGATATACAATAATCAAATATTATAAAATTTCCTGAAAACCTTTAGGTGTTAATATTAAGGTGTTAATATCTTTAATATTTGCAAGTTATCGTTTAGCGCTAATTAGTTAGAATGTAACAAGTGGTGTACCAGAATTGAGATAATTAAGCCACACGAACAATCTTATTTAGATCTTTTTAATTTTTTAATTCTCTTTTGCTCTAATACTTCGTAAAATTAATCTTCATTAGCTACTACACTTCATAGAATAACAAGAGATAATTTTTCTTATACAACGTTTCATTCATAAAATCTATCATTAAAGTATATCTTCATAAAAATATCATTCCATACTAACGGTATATTTGGTGTCATACGAGATAACAGTTACCAGTGATGACATATGTAACTTTATAAAGATATCTCGTTTTATTATATATTAAAAGAATGTACTCATTGCTGCCATATTTCAAATGAAAGAAAGGAGGCAATGATTTTACAGTAAAATCGTTCGTTTACAACTGATTCATTTACATTTCATGATAATACTGTGCATTCTGAATATGCTATGATTTGGTTTAAAATAATAAATAGTCCATTCTTGCATACTATTGCTCCAGCTTTACTTGTATTTTCGATATTGGTATAAATAGAAAGACAATTAATGTCGTTCGAGTCTATTTTCGGATCATTTATATTACGTTTAATCCATATAGTTATTATATGAGACATAGTATCGTAAAATTTGGAAGAATAAAACGTTCGTACAGGAAGTACATTTTATAAGAACTCCAACAAATCTGCGTGTGCACCTAAAATACAAACTGATAGTGATTGTTCATAAGTTTATATACATTATCTAATGTCAATCGAAGGTATCAATTCTTTTTCTCCATAAGAGTGCTTTTTCATTTATATGTGTTCAAAAATACATGTGTTCAACCGTGAAGCATATGTCACCTACAACGAAAAAGAGTTTTCCTATACTTAATATTTCCTTTATATACCTATGAAAGTCTATTCTTCGCGTAGTATGAAATTATGAATAAATCTGGAATATTGTTCAATCTGAAAAGAAAAATAACTTATTGACATCATTCATTGATACGAGATTCGGAATGTTTGTTTTGTCTTGCAGAAAAAGAAGGCAGCCCTCCCTTTCTTTTAATGTGAAATAGAAAGCGAAAATTTGAAAACAGATTTTTTGGAAATTTACTTGCAAATATTGTTTTCAATATCGTGATTTTCTTCCCAATGGTACTGTACTTTCAAATTTTCCAGTATCCCTCTAAAAACAAAAAGTCGAACCTCGTTATTATTAACGTAGGCATTACAAGGAAGAGAAGTATTAGAAAGCAGCTCCTTTTTATTATGGATTTCTTTATAATCATGTAAATAAGAAATTCCGGAAATTTTTTCCTCAAGAATTTAATTCTTGTGTTTTGATTGATAATTATTACACTGCATACTAACTTTTCGCATACTGTTCGCGTCTAACAATTTCCTAATAATAACTACTTCAAAATTACATATGTTCTTGCACGAATTCAAAAGTACGTATGATACAATTACAATTGATTCTAAAATAATAATTATTTAAAGATATTAAGATACTAATTAAACGTTTCACTATATTTCAAAATCTGGAACAACAAATTTTTATTTATAAAAAATGAAACTGTGTTTATATATTCTTTGTCATGATGCTATTTCTTATTACCATGTCGACATTTTTTAAAATTCATTTTGTTATCTCTACGCAATATGAAAATTCATATACTGCTTAATATTTTTACATATTATCCATCCACCGCATGATATCTCCTGAAAAATCAAAATATTAATGTTATATTATTACAATGCTTCTTAAATTTCAATTTTTGACAAATTTGAAATCCAATATATTTTGCACAATTATTATTTATCAAAAAATTCTAACTTTCTTTTCAAATGGCAAATAACATATACTTTGACTTACCTGTAAGTTTTTGTTCCTAATCATCATTTCCTCTTATAGAACATCATTATTGTTCTTATAATTACTACCAGTGTCATAGATATTGTAGTGGCTACAACTGAATTAATAGAAAATGACAAATAACTGTGTATAACACTAACACATAACTGTGTATAACAATGACACATAACTTTTACTTACATATCAGTCGATAAGGGATTACTGTGATATCCTGTTGATGTTTCTTAAGGCACTTGATTAGGTGTGATACGGTATCATTCCTTATGGTATACTGTAGATAAGTATTTTAGAAAATAACAAGAATAAATCTAAATGATTCAGAGGTTCCAGTTTCGGCTTAGACATAAATACAGGACCATTTGCAAAGAAGAAAGGGTGCGTTTCTACAGCCTCGTTATAGTAACCATGAATACCAATCTCTGAATTACTGGTTACTAAACATAAATATCCTATAAAATTTAATATATTTCTTTAATTTTTAATACATACATGAGTTAGTAGTTCTAAATTATGAATCATCCTACCTGTGATATTACACTTTTCCTTATAATATCATCACTCAAGTGAACAACATTAAGATCATGTAAACCATGTCATCCTATCTTACTGTGAAGATACTTAGTTATGTTATCTAACATTATAAAAATATCATCAAATTCAAGTCCTTTTATTCACATCACATGGCCACGACGATCTGGTTCTTCGTTATATAATGTTCTAAAATTTGTCGTACATATAGGATGTACAAACCGTGATATCAAGGTATCAGTTCTTCCTTCCCAAGGGACAGTTTCATTAAAATTCTGATAGAATTAAAAATTAATTATTAATATTCTAACAATCATATATGTTAAATACATTATAGCCAACGATATATACCTGAGCGAATGTAGGGGTGATTCCTTGATAATTATAAATGTCATCAGCCCACATCATTGTGCCACTTCTTTGTACTCCAGCCTCTAGATTAACAGCCTAAACAAACATACAAAATTTTACAGAAGCTGTACAAAATACAGTATATATGCGCAATATTGAAGCGTTCAAGGGGATATAAAGGTAATGTACATCACATACACGTGTACTCTCATGCAACAAAATACAATTAGATTTAATAGTATAAGCTCTTTTATTCATCATAATAGATTGGAAATTTAAGTGTCTTACGAGGGACCTTCGTATTTTCTCGTTAAAAAATGTTTTGGGCTGAGCTGCGAACCACGAATGCATCGTCGTCTTCACCTTTTCATCAGCTTTCTCGGCATCCATCTCGCACAAACTTTTTAAAACCAAAATCTGTCGTGCACTATTGCATAAGCAGAGCCGTGGCTGATTTGCAAATGATTTGCCACATTATCCAGCGTCACTCGTCTATTCCATGGAGCATAAGTTCATGAGCACGTTCAATGTTGTCATCGTGGATGTGGACGGGCGTCCAGCTGTTTTTTCATAACACTTGTGCGATCTTCTTTGAACTTTTGTGCCCATTCAAACACACTTCGTGACAAAACACTTTCTCCATAATGTGCATTAAATCTTTGATAAATATAGGCATCAAACATAACCTCCGACCACAAGAAACGAATCACAGCATCCTGCACTGTTTTCCTGCAAATCACCACTGCAAAGCGCCATTACTCGCGCAACGGTCACAAACGAATTGACGTAACACAATGAAACCTACGCAGCAGCACTGAACAGATATTGACGTCATACGAATAGTGCAGATGGATCAATACGGTCGACAGAAGTTTTAACTATCTGGAGTGCGGATAAATTTTTACCGAGAGTCGTATAGGAATCTATAATCTGTAAGTACACCTTTGGCTGAATGGAAATTTCTCTTACATATAGTCAAAAATGCAGAAACAGTGTATTGAATTGGAAAGTGATAAAAAATAAGCGAAGTTTCGAGGTTGCATGTGATTGCATGAGTACACAGGACGTTTTTATCGAATAAAAAATAATTTTGAAAGACACGAGACTTATCTTGTATTTTATGCACTCTCTGTGTCCGAATTTCCAGAAGCTCTCTATCTTATGAAGTGTTTTAGATTAGCCGGAAAATTTTGTATGTACATGCAAGAAGTATACGATCTAAGTGGAATATTCCATTATTCTCTTGATACAACAGAAACGAAATTTACAGAACTTCTCAGAAAGTTGGTTTATTATTACCAAATTAATAGAATTAATATACGTTTATCATATTTACATACCTAAGTTGTGGAGGTTTATCATGCGTAAAAAATTAGTGTCGTTTCAAAGTTACATTTCGTACATTTTAAGCCTATAATTTGTAACGTACAAAACAATGTAAATTTGAGCTGTTTCTTATCTCCACAATAAGAAAATCCAATTTTACGTTTTTTACACAATGATATTTATGGAACAGTAATATCATATTATTGCATCGCTTGGAGAATGAAGTCAAGGTACGATGTGACCCTAGTGTAAACGCTGGGATACCCAGCTGTGCCGCATCTTGAATTTCCTTTTTCATATTTTCCCAATAGTAATGTTGTCGTATTCTTTGATAAGTTTTTGTTATTCCTTTGTGTCCTGCTACGCTTGATTCATGTTTTTCTCGTATTATGTTGTTCCTCGCTTCCACAGATGGGGTAATTACTTCCCCAGTGCAAATGTTGATGGTTAAGGTTTTTTCCATAAATATTTCCTTTAATTTTCTGATTGTATATCGCCAGGGTATTTCCTCCAAGTTTCCTTTGCTAATGCTGAACGAAGTTAACTGTTTTTCATTTACTACGTCTAATAGAGATCTTAGCGAGTTTAATAAATTTTCTGGTGTTATTGGAATATTTCTATTTTCCTTTATCGGTAGGAATACAATGTATTTTCCAGAATCGTAATTCAATCTTGCTTTTTCTAACATTAAATCTTCATAACGAGGTAATTTTCCCGTTTCCTTCATTTCTAAGGCTCCTATATCTATCGGATTGCCATGTATATCTATAAATACTACTATATGGTCATTTACTCTCGCAATTGAGTCTCGGGTTTCTGAAATTCTTAGTTCCGCAATTATCGTAGGTCTCGTGTCCTTTTCTCGTTGTTGAATTAGTTCTGGAATTACAGTGGAGGTCTCTTTTTCGCTTGTTGTATCCGTGCCTTCTTTTTCTCGATTGGTTATTTCTCTATCTGTACTTACATCGATTTCTGCTAATGCTTGGTCTAAATATTTTATGGGGGTTTCTTCTATTGTAAAATGTTTTCGGGTAAAACCCTTTCCTTGATTTTTAGAATCACTGGATTGAGGCAAGACGTGTGGTTTAGCTTCGAATATGGGAGAGTCTTCGGTTGACGTATCTATTTCGAATCTTTTTGAGACAGGATAGCGAATCGGTGAGACTTCCTCTCTCTTTCTGATTGGTAAACAAACTTCCGGAGGGTTCCTAGATAATGCGTCTGCGTTTGCGTTCGCCCTGCCTTCTTTGTATACAATATTAAATTCGAAGTCCGATAACTTTAATTTCCATTTCCAAATTCTTGAAGTAGGATCTTTGATAGAATGCATCCACATAAAGGTTTATGATCGGTTACGATGGTAAACTTTCTTCCGTAAAGATACGGTCGGAAGTGCATTGCGCTGTAAACAATTGCCAGACACTCCTTTTCTATGGCAGAGTAGTTTTGTTCGGCGGGATTTAATAGCCTTGAGGTATACGCAATCGGCAAATCCTTTCCGACTGGCCCTTGACTCAGTACACCGCTTATTGCATATCCTGATGCGTCTGTAGTAAGGTTAAAGGGTTTAGAAAAGTCCGGATATTGCAGGATGGGTTTCGTCACTAACGCTGTCTTTAAATTATTGAATGCGTTTTCTTGATTTTCTGTCCATTTAAAGGGAGTGTCTTTCTTTAATAGTTGTGTCAATGGTTTCGCGACCTTGGGGAAATCGGGGTATAAATCTTCTGTAATATCCTGCTAGTCCTAGAAATTGTTTGATATTTTTCGCCCTCGTTGGTCGTGGAAATTTTGATACGGCTTCGACTTTCTTTGGGTCGGGTTTCACGCCATCCTCACTAATTATATGTCCTAAATAATTCACCTCGTGTCGTAAAACTTCGCACTTATCAGGTTGTAATCGTAATTTAGCTTTCCTCAGTCTTTCCATTAATTTATTAAATTTAATTTCGTGTTCTTGGAGAGACGTGAAATAAATCACTATGTCATCCAGATAGACGAATAGTTCTATTCCTTGCAGACCAGATAATATTGAATTCATCAAACGTTGAAATGTTGCTGAGGCATCTTTTAATCCAAAGGGCATTCTTTTGAATTGAAAATGCCCGTATGGTGTCGAAAATGCAGTTTTGTGGGCATCTTGCTGTGACATACGGATCTGGTGAAAGCCCGATGCCAAGTCAAACGTAGAAAAATATTTTGCACTTCCTAATTGATCCAATATTTCTGTAATGTTGGGTAGTGGGAAGGCATCGCCAATCGTTTTATCGTTCAATTTTCTATAATCGATGACTAATCTCCAGCGCTTATTTCCTTGCGAATCGGGTTTTTGGGCACAATCCATAACGGGGAGTTATATGGAGATATTGATGGTTCCACTACGTCCGTATCTAGTAGTTCTTGGACCTGTCGATTTATTTCTTCTCGATGTATTGGTGGATATCGATACTGTTTAGTATTGATGGGTATATTATCCGTTGTAATTATCCTATGTTCCAGAACTTCGGTTGCTTCCAATGTATCTCCTGGAATATGAAACCTATCTTGATTATTACGAATCAATTTTTTAGCATTTTCCTTTTCTTCTTCGTTCAAATGTTCGAGACGCAGTAACTCATTTATTTTATCGTATCTACTTTCCTCCAATCTTAGAACTGTATTGCACGCTGTCCTAGGAAGCGGGGGGCGGGGGGGGGGGATTTTCAAGTTCTTTAATTACCATCGTTGGTGTTGTAAATACGTATCTCTCGAAGTAGTGTTTATTACTCTTATGTAACCTTTTCCTTTATGATTCCTCACAACTGCATTACCAAAATAGGTTCCCTTGTTCGGCTCGATTCTTGGAATAAATCCCTCTTTTATCTCTGGATTAGCGATATTAATCGAACACGTTATTGAACTTCGCTTCGGTAAAATTATTTTTTCTTTAGTATCGAAGGGAATATAAATATTTCCCCATCTGATATGTTTTCCCTCATAATCTAAACGAGCTTTAGAACCTGCAAAAAATTCGGATCCCAGGATTCTGTCTTGATCGATTAGCAATGAATCATCGACTACATGAAAAACAACCGGATGGCCCGCAACCTGTATTACCGTCTGCCCTAGGGAGACCAGGCTCGTTGCCGTAATTCCTCGCATTTCGATTGATTCCTTTTCGTCGATGATGGCTGAATCGAGTAAAGCAGGTTTCTTGATAATGTTGATTTCCGATCCAGAGTCTAATAATAAACTCGTCTTAGTCTTTAGATCTGGGGAAACTATTCGTGCAGTTGGGGTCGTTGGGGAATCGTTAAATTTTATTGAAATAATTCGGAGAGGTCGCCTTCCGAATCTGAATTCAACTCCTGATGATTTTCTTTCGCCGGTTGCTTGTGCTTCACTCTTTTCCTTTTGCCTTGAGATTCTGGATTCTCTGTCTGTGACCTCGTTTGGTTGTGGAATGACTCCCCCACAATATTTAGTGGTTGTTCGCTCTAATACTAAAAAAAAAAAAAAAAAAAAAAACAAGAAAAAGGGGCAGAGAGTTAAGGAAAATATATATAATAAATAACAACTAACATAATTATAACATATTATATATATTATATTATATACAGGGATACAGTATTCGTACAAAGGAACAGATCCAAACGAAAATTATATATATAAAAAAAAATAAATAATATATATATATGTAATATCGTGATATAATATATTTACAAGGAATGGATGATACAGATGTTAATCGGACAGAAAAAGACGATTGTTGTTCAACCTGAACTATTCACACCAAACGTACAGAAAACAGCACAACTAAATAATTAGATAACGACTCGACTTTCACAAAATGCAATCAACACTCTCTCGGCAACGCCACTCGCAAACTCTGTTTGTTGATTCCTTTTCTCCCGTCCCTTGGCAACCGCTCGTGGCCAAGATCACGTAGGTCTCCTCTTTCCAAAACTACGCGATCAAAAACAAACGCCTCGGCTCTCGCGACATTCCACGCGGTTCACCCGCCAACTCCCAGGCCTCTCACTCACGATACTACATATATACATTAACTATTTTTATATCTGTGTACAGAACTGATGGCGAACTCATCAACCATTTTCTGAACGACGGATGGAAGAACATGAATAGCAATCCACACAGTGGAACTGTAAAGTATTTGTACGCCACTCACGAAACCAAATACTGATGCTATCCACCTGTAAACAAACAGCATTTTTAACTATGCATATAATTTTCACTTATGTTCACCACTATATATATATACACGCATGTTGTAAAGTAGGCGATATTTATAACATTCACTTCCATTGATAATGCAAGTGACTCATAAAAATAAGCCGTCATATTTACCATTGCATGCATATATATATATATATATACTCGAGTATATATATATATATACTCGAAAACAAGGTACATTTGTGATATTTATTCCTATTGATGATATATACTTATATATTTATAAGAATAAAACAAATCTCATTTATACTACTTACCAATACGTACGCATATATGTATATAATTACAATCCAAGTAGTATTCATAATATTTATTTTCACTGATAACAAGTACGTAAAACCTAAAATAAAACAAAGGTTTTAACGATAAAAAAAAAACAGAAAAAAAAGAAAAAGGGGAAGAAGAAAAAAAAAGAAGAAAAAAAGGAAAGAAAAAAAATATAATATTGTTAGGGAAGTGATACATTCACACTGTACACGAGAGTGTGTGTGTAAGGGCCAGAGGGCGTCAAGGTCTTAGTGGAGACAAAAGACTGTTGCCAGATGTTAGAAGAATCTAGGATAGTCGGCTGGCGACCAGCGTGCGTGCAAGACGTTCTTCAGAGAGTAATGTAGATGTATAACTGTTGTGTGGGAAATATAGGCAATAATTTGTATTCCCAAATCCTCGAATTTCCTTAACAAATATATATATAAATATAAAATTTTCTTTTTCTATAAAAGGTTATTCCTATTTCTGATAAACTCGAGAAATGAAAACATTATACCATGATACACTGGCACAAAGATACACCACACAGAAGAAACTAATAGAGAACGCTTTAAGCTTGGCAAACTTACCGCCCGACGAATTTGCATACACCATAACCAAAACCCAGGACACATGGCTTTGATCGCAGGAGAAGCGGTCCATATAGTCAAATGCATTCCGGTACAAGTAAAGGTACGACATACAACAAAATGCTACTCGGAACTACCCGTTTGGCAAAGGAATCGCACCACAGGAACTCCGCCCGGACGTGCGCCAAACGTGGCGATATTCAGCACCATCGTCGTTGGCCACGAGCGGAATATATACCCAAAAGACCTCGATGCACTACGGGACCACGTCATGTTCCCGGCAGAAAATCTGCAGTCTTGAACGCATTGGCCAGAGGAGCAACAGGAAAAACAATCGTCCCTGGAACAGTAAACATCCTGGGAATGATGGACAAAACACATTAACGACAATAGCGAAAAATACCGTATCAAGCTTATGGACTGGTTTTATGGAATTTGGAACTGTCAGTGCAGCAATATTTGGAATACTCGCAATATTTAAACTAATCAAGACAATAATAGATATAGCCGCACACGGATACCAGTTACGTGAAACTTACGAATGTGGAATCGCCCTATTAGGAGCAATATGCGGCTCAGTCACCCACCCGCTACTATACCTCAAAAGAAGACGAAATATCGATGATCAAACAGCACAACCTCAAGGGATATCGATAACACCGGTAGTCACTCAACTACCAACGACATCTACGTCCGCCTTGAGCGAACTCAGAGATACCATCAGTCAAATTTCCTTTGGAAATTTGAACTCCAATGGCGGGGGTGTCACGTCCCGCGCTCCGCACGCGCCGTAACAAGAACAAGAAAACCATTCTATACAAAACACGCGAATAAGGATTTGAATGCACAAACGAACACACGGCTCTACGAAACGAAAAGAAGGATTAACAAAACGAGGGCGATTAACGGATCCAACCAATAAACAAAATACATATACACACAATTCTAAATAAACCAGGAAATAAGAATAACTACAAAAGGGAAAATAATTGAAACGCCAGGAATATATATATATATATATATGTCGGAGATGAAAGGACACCGGAACCTTCGGATAGCCCCGCAACATTGCAATCTAAAGTCTACTATAACTGTAACTAAACTATTGTAGTTATTCAATCCGATTGTAATTGTTCGAGATTAGTGACGGTGAGCTTTGGCTCGAGGCGACAGTCTGTCGCCCAACGTAGCCGCGGTCAAGGGATGAACGCTTTGCCCAACAAACATATGGAATAATTCTATAGCTCTCCTTAAAAGAAATATTCGTGGCGACACGTGACAGTGAACATTCCAACGGTTTCTGTCCCGTAGCTCGCCACACGCTGACCCTATTCTTCGAGTAAGATGATTACCAGATGTCGATGCGTCTCCGCAGTACATGTTCGGCTAGCCCGAGGGCCCGTAATAAATCTTACGGTTTAGTTAACTAAAGTCCTTCAAACAGACATACAGTCTTTGTCCCAACTACGGGAAGATAGGGGAGACATATTTTTCAACGAACGACGTCTCCCACTAGCAACTTTCCCTCGAGGGCGGCTAGCATCCTTTTCTAACCACCGATATGGAGATTGACCAATTAGCAGCAACGTCAATTTCCCTTACTTCCTAAACGAAGGCTTTCCTCGACGAATCCGATGATCTTGTGTCCTTAGACACACCCCAATATAGTTTTCCTCTGTGGAATCATCGGGACGGGACGGGCATTTTTTGACGCGCTCCCGTCGACTAAAGAGTAACGTCTTGACGCTCAGCAATTATCGTTTGCGAGTCAGACTTAGATTCAGCGAGAACGCCTATCTGTCATCCCGTTGACCGCGGATTCGTCATTGAACCTGAGATCACTGTCACTAGTGTCGCGGACGTCTCACCGCCGTGATAGATTGTCAAACCTGTGTTATTCATACCTGTGTCAATAAATCGTATCTTCGCTACACCGCAACGATGGCTACCTTCAATGAAGACTCCTCAAACACCGACAACCCTATCCCCACTGCTTCTCCGACATCAGAAGTGGGATCCGCACGGATTCAAGAGATGCAAGGGCGGATCAACGCCATGGAAGAGCTAATTCGGACACTGACGCAAAGGCCGAGTACGGAGACGACGAGTGTAGCGCTACCCCGTTTCAACCCCGGGAACGCGGGCACCAGCCCAGCTTCGTGGTGCGCGGCTGTTAGTGCGGTTATGGACAAAGTGTCCCTACGAGACTACGAGTTATATATTGCTATAAGTCGTGCTTTAGAGGGTACCGCGGCAGAGTGGCTTACGCATGTCCCGGTCAACGGCCTTACTTGGACAAAGTTTAGGGAACTTTTTCTTGCTCGCTACGGAGGCACGGAGACGGCAACCTCGGTGCTAATCAGGGTGCTCGACGAATCACCACTGGAGGACGAAACCGCTGGGGCTTTCGGAAATCGCCTCCACTCCCTTCTGTCGGCCAAGTGGGGAGGTCTATCCGATGTCGAGCTGATCAACGCCGTTATCCTTCTGCGACTGATCTGGTACGACCAGCGTTTCGAAAGAATAGCATTCGGGGACGATATTCGGACCCTCGAGCAATTCCAGAGGGAAATGAGAATCTTCTCTCACGCGAAGAAGAGGCCAGTACCTTCGCCAAATAATCCATCGGCGGAGCCAGAAGCAAAGCGACGCCACTCGTCGGCCCGCCTCCCGAGATGCCTTCACTGTGGCAAACCAGGACATAAGCTCGCGGATTGTAGGACGAGGAAGCGTGAGCAACAGCAGAGGAGTACACAACGCCAGGGAGGAAGGCGACCGGACGCATCGCCTCAGGTGGTTTGCTTTAAGTGTCAGGCGGAGGGCCATATCGCACCTGACTGCCCGCTACGACGGGACAAAAAGGCCAGTACCAAGAATGAACGTGTAGTCAACTGCTGCGCGGTGGAGTCCCCAGCTGGTACCCTAAGTCATCTGGGTGAGTCGTTCCCATTTTACTTCGATTCCGGAGCCGAGTGCTCATTAATTAGAGAGTCGGCTGCCTCGAAATTCTCCGGTAAGAGGACGACTGAGCTAGTAGTAATGCGAGGAATAGGAAACACCCGTGTTAAGAGTACGTCCCAGATCTTGTCCACGGTATGCATAAACGGTCTTACATTGGAGATAACCTTCCATGTTCTTGCCGATACTTATCTGAATTACGATATCATGGTTGGTCGCGAGATTTTAAGCCAAGGTTTCGACGTATACATTACACGAAATAGCGTCGATATTTGTAGAACAAAGGTGGTCAACACCTGTAGTAAAACCCCCGAAGACGAGATCGATATTAACGCGGCCGATACTGACGTGATCGGTAACGATAAAAGTCGGTTAATTTCTGTTCTCGAGAAGTTCAAAAATTCATTCATTACGGGCTTCCCACGTGCCCGCGTAAGCACGGGGCAGTTAGAAATACGGTTAATCGATCCTAATGTCACCGTGCAAAGAAGTCCTTACAGACTTAGCGAAGAAGAGCGGAGGATAGTGCGTGAGAGAATAGACGAGTTAATCAAAGCGAAGATTGTAAGGCCTAGTAACTCACCGTTCGCGAGCCCTATACTACTCGTGAAGAAAAAGGACGGCTCGGATAGACTGTGTGTAGACTTTCGAGCATTGAACAAAAATACGGTCGCGGACCGGTATCCCCTACCCCTTATCGCGGATCAAATCGCGAGATTGCAGAAGGCGAGATACTTCATTAGCCTAGACATGGCCAGCGGGTTCCACCAAATCCCCATTCATCCCAATTCGACGGAATATACGGCGTTCGTTACACCCGACGGGCAATACGAGTACGTAACTATGCCTTTCGGATTGAAAAATGCACCATCCGTTTTTCAGAGGGCCATTCTC